>NW_008358534.1:2737495-2783302 GCF_000622305.1 Nannospalax galili
ATAACGGTTTTCACATCTACTAATTATTAAGGAACAAATTTTTATGCTTTAAAGAATTATTTTTTTAATCATTATATTTTTTTAAAATTTTAAATAATTGCATGATTAGAAAAAGCTTTTCACTACAGCTTTAACATATTCAGTAACCCACTCCAGAGCAAGAGTATATCCCTTTCACAAGTGGGTACAAGTTTCTAGGTTTACAGTTGAATTAATATAGTTATATATTATTAAACTCAGTATAAACCCTGTAAGACATAAAATTGGATCAGTTTTTAACCTTTAAAAATGATCTCCATTTCATTTAGAACATATTGTTCCTTGCAGAAAGACTCATTGTTTTTGCTACTAACACTGAGATGTTGGTGCTTGAATCTCTAATCTGTATGTATATGATTATTACTAGTCATAATCGGTTGCACTTGGATCCTTGGCGCCTGTATATGCCTATAAAGTCCTCGGGTAGGGCACCTTAAGTGGGAAAAATCATGATGGAGGGATGAGACAATGCGAGAGTTAAACAATGCCTAGCTAGTTTTGAAAACCAGAGAGAACCGTATCACTCCTACAACCTATTGATCTCTTGCATTCATACAACCACTACATCATTGAATAAAGTATGACATTTGAGTATATAACTGGAATACATTGCCTGCCTACATACAAGAGACCATATTGACAGGCTCCACAGTGCCAGTTTAATATCTATAAAACTTGACTTTCCCCCCTGCATTCTCTATGCATTCTTTAATTTGACTTAATTCCCTAGCTATCCCTTATAAATTCTTATTTAACTTATTCTCGCAGATCATCTTCCTCTTCACAGAACCACCTTTCCACTTCTCCACCGTAATTGAGACCTATCTGTCCTGTGAGAGGATTAAACTATCAAAAGTAATTTTATTATCTCCTAATTCTTGCTTTCCAGAGTTGGAGGGTGGAGGTGAGGGGGTAGGAAAGGCTTACTCCTCAATGCCACTGCATAATTATGTCTCCTCTTTTCTTCTTCAAATTCCCCAGTTCCTTTCAAGCTCATTCTATCACATGAAACCACCTGCTTCTTATTCCTAGTGCTGCCAACTACTAATCCCTCGGTGCCTCTTCATTCATTAAAAGCTTTGTCTATGGTTCTGTAATACCATTTCAATTCTAACCCAGTCGTAATGTGTAGTGGCATGCTAGTATTACATATAAAATGTCTAATATTCTGGATTCAAAGCTTCTTGACTCCCAATTTTTTCCATCCACATCACCTCAGCCACCCACACCCATATGGATACACACAGTCCTATTATTACTGCCACTGCACCATTTCTAAAAATTGTAATTTTTGGGTTTCCTCTTTCTCCTTTCTCACCCCAAAAAAATTCCAAGCACACTATAGTTCTGATGCCTGTCAAGTTTTCAAATCTGAACACCATTTATATTTTCTCACTTCTTCTTTATCTGAATTGCATTAAGCTGTTCAACACTATAATCATTCACTTTCTACATTCTAGCCCTCCTAATTGTTATCAAGGCGTAACACCCCAAACTTAGTTGAACACAAATTTTCAATCTTCTACCATGAAAATATAAGTGCCTGAATATTGTTTCTCTAAACCTCAGATTGTTATACCCTCGTTATCTCCATGTATTGTGATTCAAACTGCATAAGGCCTAAGTGCCCTCCACTCATTTCTCAGCCTTTCATATCTCCTCTGGTATTTAGTTACTCACACTAAATACCAGAGCCATCCTTAATTCTTTCATTCTCTAACAATTATATACAATCTGTAAACAACTTTTGCAAGCTACTTTCAAAATATATACCCCCATGACCATAAACCTCTCCTGGTCATTTCATCTACAATGATAGTCCAACTCACTCTCATCTCTCAGCAGTATCCTAATTGATACTTTAGCTTTGACTCTTGTTCTTCGTACCTAGGAATCTCATCACCAAAAAGCAGTTTATTCCCCCCAAAATTAGATCATCTCAATATTCTGCATAAAAATAACCAATGGCTTTTAATCATTTGCAGAATATAATATATTCGTAAAGTCTATAGTTGTCTGGGATCTGGCCCTTGCCAATTTTCTATTCTTATTTTCTACCTCACTCCTTTTCATCATGACTACACTGATCTCCTTTCTGTTTTCACAGAAGTGGAAAGCTCCCTCACCTCAGCACCTTTGTACTTGCTGATTGTTCTACCTGGAGTGCTCTTTCCTCAGTTCTCCATGCAGCTGTTTTTATTTTTTATCTGATCATACAAATCTCAGGATAAATGTGAAGTCTTCCTTGTGGCCCTTCATGAGAATTCTTTCAAAGACATTCTCACTTCTGCTTTGTGAAATGGATCACCTTATTTATTTCAAGTCACAGCATCTATAATTCTTTTTTATATGTTTATCATTTTCTTATTATTTTGTAGACTATAGGCTTTCTGGGGGCAAGAACTTTGTCTTCTACACTGGGAGCATAAATAGTACTTTTTATGATCTAATGAGCTCTGAAGAGTATGTCACCAGGAGAGGCAGCTCAACTGGAGAAATAAGGACAACTCTAGCTTTATCATGTTGTTCAAGTCATACTCAGAGGTTTCTAATATCCTGTTCTCACCCCACCATCTGCCTAACTAATTAGAAAATAAGTTCAATAATGAAAATAATGTAAAATATGTTTTGTTAATATTCATGTAGAAAGAAGGTGGTAGTCTCTTCAATTTTATTAAACAAATGTATATTCAGTACCCATTCATGTTCTAAGCACTGCTCTCAATACTGATGATATAACTATCAATAATGAGATAGGGACTTTGTCTCCACAGCTTAATTGGTGTAGCTTAGTGGAAGCCATGAAATTCACTATTTCTGTTATAAATCACTGAAAACTGCTATCCTAAAGGTACAAAAGGCAAGCAGAATTCAAAAAGAGTTGGGATCTGTGAAGGCTTTTGCCAAAAAGAGACACTTGGACTACAATTTGAAGCCAATAGCACTGGTGCAAAGACATCAATCACACACAGAGTAACCCAGAGGGCATCTGATGATTGACTGAATGGAAATGCAACACACTAACTGGGGCATTTTCTATGCCTGTTAGCAAGATCAAATCCAACCCTGGGGTCTCTAGAATCTGTTTGAAAGCTTCATGCATCAGAAACACTTCTGTAACTTTGAACTTTTTGTGCACTCAGAACCATGGAGTAGCAGGGCATAGACATAACTTAGTAGAAATCATTTATCTGCTCAGCTATCAAAGAATTGGGTACTCATAGTGTCATGTTTAAAGGGGCAAAGTGTCAGTGAAAGTACACATCCCTAGTGTGCAGCTGATTACATAAAAGCAAGAGGACAGTTTTCCAGAAACTTATATTGCAACACTTGCACACCAATAGTACAATACGTAGAACTACCACATAGTATAGACTGGTCGCAGGACTTGTGGAAAAAGCCAGTTTTCCTGACTCATGAATCAGCATCTCTTAATAGAACATTAATATTACTCTGTTCCTATCACTAGCAATTGAAATTAGTTCAAACCATGTTGGATTTTTTTTTTTTTGAATAATCAGTTTCATCACTCAGTAAGTAAATTCTTGAAACTTTGTCAATTTATCCTTGAAAACTGATTCCAGGAACTCAAATAAGATCACAATTTTTTTACTTTAAATTTAAAGTATGAACTAGCACAATATGGTAATGAAAAGAGACAAAAACACACACATTGGAAGAGAAATGAAACCATTTTTATTCACAGATGTCAAATTTTGCATACAGAAAATTCACAACAATCTGAAATACAAAATTTCTGCAACTCACATGAGTTTAACAAAGTCGCAGGATATACCTTGATGAAAAGAGAATGTACCAAAGCCAGCTGCAATCCTTTATATACACAGTGAAAATATAAATTTTATATTGACATTAACAAAATACCAGTTGCAATGGCACCTCTGTGTGAAGCATTTGGTATTGTATTAGTGACTTTTCTGTTGCTGTGATAAACTACTCTTACAAAAGTTAGGAAAGAAAGGGTTTATTTTGGCTTACCTTTCCAAAGGAATAGAGTCTATCATGGTGAGGGAGGCGTGGTCAGGGAAAGCATGGCAGCAGGAGCAGGAAGCTGACTGGCCACATTTTCATCCACACACAGGAAGCAGAATCGGGGAACAGGAAAAGGAGTGTGGCTATAAAAACACAAGGCACAGCTCTAGTGATGTATTTTCTTCAAGGCTCTACTTTCTAAAGGTGGCTTAACCACCCCAAATAGCACCACCAATTTCAGACCAAGTATTCTCAAATACAAGAGCATATGAGGTACTTTTCTTCTTTAAACAACCACAGGTATTAATCTTTTAATATGTGTAAAACTGGGCCTGAAAAGATGGGTCGGTGGTTTAGAGCAACGGCAGTTCTTGCAGAAGACTTGGGTATGATTCCCGGCAACCACATAGCGGCTAATAACCATCCATAACTCCAGTTACAAGGGTGTCCAACACCCTCTTCTGACCTCCACAGGCATTACACAGCACAGGTACATGTACATGCATGCAGGCAATATACTCATACACATAAAATAAAATTAATAAATAAAACGTTTTTTAAAAATATGTGCAAGGGCTGTGTGCTAAAATCTATAAAACATTGATGAAAGAAATAAAAAAGATGGAAATACAGAGATATTCTGTGTTTATAGAATGAAAGACTGAATGTTATTATGATGTTAATTCTTCCTGCCTCAACTACAGATTAAAGGCAAACTCTAGTAAACATTTTATATCTAGCATAAGATGAGAATAAAATTCATATATAAATTCAAAGGAGTTGACTAGGCAAAAAACGTTAAAAAGATCAAATGCTAAAACACTGTCACATAGTAAGATTTTACTATAAAGTAAAATTAACCAATACCCTGTAGTACTGGCATATAGATTCACAAATATATGAGTCAAATAAAACATATGGTTTAAAAATAAGCACATACATATATAAACAACTGATATTTAGCTAAGAAAAAAGGAAATGTTGTTACAACAGAATGACCTTTTCTGCAAATGGTACCTTAACAACTGGACATATCCATTCAAATACTAAAAGAGTAAAGAAAAAAAGAAAGAACTTTAGATGTATGTCTCACACATATAGAAAAATTAACCCAAAATCAATTATAAACCTAAAGGTGACCCTTCAAATTATCAGTCTTCTAGACCACCAAACATTAAAAGCTATTGCTATTGTTCTTTACCTATAATGTCTACCAGATAGCTTTGATGGAGCTAAAATGTACTGTGCCTGATATGGGTGGAGAAAAGTAATTGCCAGTCTTATCTATCTGTGAATGCTGTGAGCTACAATAACAACCAACCTGGTTTGCAGATATGCCCACTGGAGCAATAATGACACGAATGCTATGGTAGGAATCAACCACTTTCTAATTGGATTTAGGGTCTATTTTACAAGATGGAGCCCATACCTGATACTGTTATCAGGGGGAGGAACCTGTGACCACACAAGTCATAGGCCTTATGGAAGAACCTACTAGTATTGTTCTGCTAAAGAGCATTAAACTGACTTATAATGACTTACTACTATACCCACAGGATAGGGCCTTTCTCTGCTCTTACCAAAGAAAGTTCTTCTTGCAGCAGATGGCAAATTGCTCAGGGACCCACAACTGTTCACCACGAAGAGAATACGTGACTGTGGAGTGCTCAGCCCAAAATGAGATCTCTCTCTCTCTCTCTCTCTCTCTCTCTCTCTCTCTCACACACACACACACACACACACACACACACATTCACACAACCTCCTTCTCAGGGATAATCAAAGAGGAGGCAGAAAGTTTTTAAGAGCTGGATGAAATGGGTGACCACAGCAAAACAGTATTTCAATATTTTCTGGACACAATAGAGCAGTTGTACATTTGAAGTCTCAGTGATTGTGACAACATGCACAAGATCTGGGCAAGCTTAAGGGAGTCAAAATTTCAACATGGAGGAGCAAGGTGGTCATGAAGTCCCACTGCTAGCTGAGGAGCTACTGACAACTGGTGGCTGCTGGGAGAGGGAGAGGGCGCTTTCTTCAAAGATGCATCCCCCAAGAGGCTAAGCATGATCCAGTAGATGGCCCTACACCAAGTGGACTCCTTGAATATAAAAATGAGGGAGAACACATGAAATTGGGAGAGAATACTGAGTGGTGGTGGGAATAGGGAAGGAATTGAAAGAGAGGGAACAGAGGAGCTTGATATTAAAGCATATATATGCATTATGAAATTCACAAACAATAAAAAATTATGAAACCAAATCTCAGAAGGAAAAAAGTATAAATTCTAGAAGAAAATATGGAATAAAATATTTGAGATTTCAAGTTGAATAGTAATTTAATAATTTCATAGTTATGACTAACCTCAAATTCATTTTTAAAAGGAATTGATGGACTTCCCTCCCTCCCCCACACCATGGTCCCTTGCATGTCCCTTCCGCCCCTCCTCTCTGCTGATTACTCCCAATTTTTCCACCTCCCTTAGGTAACATCTGTTTCCTACTATCCCCCTTTCAGATGCCCTAGAAACCCTATGAGAAATGCACTTAAGAGTGTCTGAACATTAAAGCATATATATACCTGGAAGCTGCTTGGCAGGGAACACAGTGTCAGATAGAAGAGACCTCCCTTAGAGTGACAAGCATGCTGTACAGCACTCATCAAAGAAGCTTCTTTTTGCAACAAATGGAGACTACTGCAGAGCTGCACATCTGGTCAGGCACAGAGAACATACGTCTGGGAGATGCCCAGTACTAGGAGACACATCTGCAGTCGAATCTCTACAACGAAGGCTCATGGAACATAGCAGAATAAGTGGTAGAGAGAAGGCTAATGTATCCCTCAACTCTCACCAGTGAGGCTTCCATGTACGTCAGAGTGTGATGCACACAGAAGGCCACAATTAGCTAAGTTTTGGAGAATAAGGGACTCTAGAGTGCAGGATGGGACTCCTATATGGAATCTCACCCTCCCATAGCTCAGGGACCATTGCAGAAGAGGACACAGAAGGATTGTAAGAACTAGGGCTGGTTCATGATTACAGGGAGGGGGAGGCTTCCAGGCCACTGGAGGCTTGCTCATGTGAGCCTGTGGCAGCGGTGGCATCGAGCATGGGACCCATGTCAGCTCAATGAAACAAGGGCCCAAAGGGGAGGTGAGAAATAGGTGGTGGATCACCAATAGATTGAGAACTATTTGAGACTGTTTGCTCCTGGGTGAGGGAGAGTATGACTTACGTATGACCGCTGGATGACCTGCCTAGACTCCAGTGCATGCATTTACACTGAAGGACATTTGGGTACAAACACCTGAATGAATAGGACTCAGCATGTATGGCAGAGTGCGTAGAGTTCAGTGGGGGGATGGGGGAGGCACAGATGGGGGAGGGGGTCTGGATTTGAGGGGAAATATATGAAATTTAAAAGCTCAACAAAAAATTAATTAAAAAAGAATTGGTGGAGTAGACAGCAAATTAGATTAAATCTCTTTAAAAGACATTGTTGAGACAAGTCGAAACCTGAGGGAAAGTATTTAAAAATCATATGCTGAATCCAGAGTTTGTACTTAATATATATAATTAACTCTCAAAACTGAACAAATGCCTGGACACCGAAGAGTAGTTGCACATGTGAACTCACAGTATTTACGGCAGCATGAGCAAACTCAAGCCTAACAAAAACACAGCTCAGTTAGGGGAAGTGGGCAAGAAGTCCCAGCACTCTTTGGGGATCTATTAGCAACTGAGAACTACTGGGAGAGGAAGAGTCAATTTTCCTTATTACTGTGACACCTGGTAGGATGATCAGACTTCAAGGGATAGACCACACCCAAGAACACTTGATAGGTCATTAATTTTTTAATTTATTTTGTGTGTATGAGTGTTTTGCTTGCATGTATGTAAGTGCACTCTTGTCATGCAGTGCCTGCAGAGTCAGAAGAAGGCACTCGATCTTCTGGAACTGGAGTTACAGATGGTTGTTAGCAGCCAGCCATGTGAGTCCTAGGAACTGAACTCAGGTCCTTTGGAAGAGAAGCCAGTGCTCTTAATCGTTGAGCCAACTTTCCAACCCTTCTATAGGCTTAAAAAAGACAAATAATAATAGAGGATATGAAGTTGGAAAGGGGAATAAGTTGGGGTAGAGAGCAGCAAGGGGTCTGAATATGATCAAAATACATTGACTTATCAAACTAATAAAATATTAAAAATACCTAAGTAGAAAAATAACCCTCAACAACAACAAAAAACAGTAAAATTTTCAATGGACATGTCACCAAATACGATGTAAGATTGGTCAATAATCAAATAAAGAGATGTTCAATATAGTCATTTGGAAATACATACCAAAGCCATAATGATACTAAATGGCTAAAGGTAAATGAATAACCAGTCAAAGTGATAGTAAAAAGAAGTCTATAGTCTTTTCACTATGCCATTCTCACTACTAATCTGGTTGGGATTTTTATGAGCTCTCTTGTCTATGATAGTAATGTAGTTCCCTGACAGGCCTCTCCAGTTTTATCCCTGACAATCCCATTGTTCTCACTCCCGGAGTCTTTCTTATGAAATAGAGATCTGATTGTTCCACCGTCCTGCTTAATATTCTTACTGACTCTCCCATCGTTTCCATGAAAAAAGCTCTTACTCCTTAGTTTGATTTGTCTAGGCTTTGTCTTGTGACACTGTTTCTTTCCAGTATGCTCCATTCACACTGACTTCTCTCTGCTTGCTTTTTTTTTTTTCTTTCTTTTTCATCATTTTGAGACAGGGTCTCCTTTAATAGGCACATTGTATATCTCTTTGCCCTTATGTGTCTTTTAAAAAAAAAATACTTTACTTATCACTTTTATTTTATGTGTATGAGTGTATTGCCTGCACATATATAAATGCACCTATGTCGTGAAGTGCCCATAGACGTCAGAAGAGAGCGTTGGATTCCCCTGGAACTGTAGTTATGGATGTTTATTAGTCACCATTTGGGTGCTGGGAATCAAACCTGGTTCCTCTGTAAAAGTAGCTGGTGTTCTTAACCACTGAGTCATCTCTCCAGTCCCCCCACCTTTATGTGTCTTATGTAACAGATTAGAAACAAAAATCATGTATTTTCTGAACATATTTCCTTTCAGTCCTCTGTGCCCTTTACAGCCCCCTTCACTCTTAATTTATTTTTCCTGACCAGCTTTAAACAATATGAAATTATTTGCCATGTTCAGAAAGGGCATCATTTCTTCTTTGACATAGTTTTCCAGTCATCACCGTTTTTGTACCCTGACAACACTTCACATTTAATCATCTTTTAATAACACCTCTGTTGATGTGATATAAGTGCCAGGTTACATGTTTATTTTTCCTACTATGCTGTGAGCCTTTGAATTGTGAGTTTGTGTACTTAGTATACCATAGTGCCTAATTCATCTAGGATCTCAGTATACCCGATAAAAATGAAATATTCTTAAGCATAATTCAATTTACATGTCTCCTAAAGCTTTATTATGTCTGGTCTTTCTGCAGTGTAGAAATGATATATGATTTAACAAAACATTAGCCTACAGTAAAAGCTTAATATTTTTTATGACCTACAAATAGGAAAGGACCAATAGGTGCCATTTGGAAACTTACACATTCCCTGCATCTTGACACTGAGAAAGGCAACCCTTTTCAAAAATGGCAAATTGGATGAAAACAAAAAATCTCTCAGGTCTGGAGATTTATAACTTCAAACTCCTTTCTTTAAGAGCTAAACAGTTAGTACTTCAAGATGATGTTATTAGCTGAGCCTTGTCGCCCAGACCTGTCATCCCAGCTACTCTAGAGGATGAGGCAGAGAAGTGCAAGTTTAAATCCAGCTTGGGCTATAAAGGAATTTGAGGACAGTCTTCACAACCAAGTGAGAGCCTGTCTTAAAATAAAATGTAAACAGAGGCCTAGGGAAATGCTTAGTGGTGGTATTCTTAGCTAGCATGTTTGAAGCCCTAGGTTCAGGCCCCAGTACCGCAAAAACTAGATTATTATATATTTTTTATTTTCCCTTCTGCAATGGTTAATCTTAATTGTCAACATGATGGTACCTATAATCACTTAGGAGACAACCGTCTGCGCATCTTGTAAAGGAGTTTCTACATTTGGTTAATTGAGGTGGAAGCCCCATCCTAATTGAATGGCACCACTCCGTGGGCTAGGATCCTCAACTGCCTAAAAATGAGAAAATAAACAGAGTACTAGCATTCATCTCTCTCTGATTTCTGACTGGGGATATCATGTGACCAGCTGCCTCAAGCACGCTGTACCCACCATGATGAACCGTACACTTAAAATGTAAGCCAAAATAAACCCTTACTCTCTTGAGCTGCTCTTTGTCAATGATAAAAGTAACTAATACGCTTTTGTTTTCTTTTAACAAAAAACTGCTTTTATTTCTCATGCTTCTGTAAAATCATCACATGCAGGTTTACAGAGCTTTAAAAAAACAGAGGTTTAATCTTTCTTTTCTCTTTTTCAGGAGTTTCCATAGTCCTGGTTTTTACTGTCTCCTGCTGTCATGTTTCAAATGCCTCAACCACTTACACACTGCTGAACATTTATGGTGAAGAAGTTACATAAGAAGGGAGTCTGGGTTCTAAAAAGCCAACACTTTTTTCAGATACGGCATGATGTTATGAAATATTTACAGCTTCACTATGGCCGTGAACTAATTATTGCTTTCTCTAAGAGACTTTTTGGGTTTTTGTCATAGTCATATATTACCTTCAAATAACTACCTAAATAGTACCCCAAGGAGCACCACCTCACTCTCACGAACATGTATGGAGAGCTGTTTACAGCTGGGTGATTTGTTTTGTTAACATAAATCTGGCTCCCAAAGCACTGTGATTTAAATTTCCTTACATGATGGATTGCCATCCCTGAAGTTCATATTATTAACTTAATTGCTCCAGATGCTCCTCCCAGTTCCATTGGGAGCTTCATAGGCAATAATCACGTGGCCCATGTTCAAAGCTGCCATTTTCTTCCATGTCACTCTAGACCTCTTAAAATTCTCCTTTGAAATAACATGAGATTTGAAGTCAAGATTTGTCAAGAGCTTTGATAACAGAATCGTCAGTTTCTTCCCACAGGTCCTGATGTGGTTTGAAAAACTGGGAGTGAGAGGCAGAATTAAGTTTTAGTAAACTCTGAGTCAATGCCAGAGTATGCTTTCTAATTGTCACTCTGCACTGAGGCCTGGTACAGTTAAGAAGAAAGAGAGCTCCACAGTTTTCGGTGAGGAAAGATTTAAAGGCCTTCCTGTGGCCTTCCTGTCTGAAGTAGGTGACTGACTTGACTGGGCTAGAAAAAGCTAAAGAGCCCAAGCCATTCCTTCAGGTTGCTGCTGCCCAGAGGACAGTGTATTTCCTAAAATTGAAATTGGTATTTAACTTGGTACAATCATTAAGGAATTCTTATTGAACTCTATTCTTCTGTATTACTGTGAACTGACATTTTTTACAGAGTAACTTAATTTCTGGCACCTCATGATGTAAAATCTAGACATAATTCTTAGATAAATTTGCCCTTTTAGGGAGGAAAAATATAAGATTTTGACTTTCTATCAATTGTAAATTTATATAAATTCTGCAAACGAGGTCGGTAAGCCAGGTATTTCTGTGGATTCTGTTTTACATAAGGAGGAATTGAATATCAGTTGGTCTGAGGTTACACATTGTAACACTTAACGTGACTAATATTTTATAGATGACTGAAGTGAAGTTTAGATGGACTTAAAATTTCCCATTTAACATATTGGTAGATCCAAAAAAGCTACTGGTACCTTCTTCCACTATCATTCTCTACTAGACAGTTTTGGTACCTGCTCACAATGTTCATAAACAATTTTTAATATTCAAACCATCTATCAGGAATATCCAATCCATAGCCCATGACCCAGGATAGATATGAATGTGGCTTAATAGAATTGTACACTTACTTAAAAGAAGTTTTTTTTTTTTACAGTTTTTTGTAACTCAACGGCACAATTTTCGGATATCATGACACAATGTCGAAGGGTCAAAGGACTGGAAATACCTGGGTGCCTACAGTTAATGGTAAGGTACATTTCCAGTTTTCCTAGTTTTATCCATTATTGGTTTGTTCACTAGTTTGGAGGATTTTTTTTTACATTTGTATGTTTGTGTGGGGGTGGGGTGCTGAGAGCACAATTTTCAGGAGTCACTTCTCTCCTTCCACTATGTGTCCTAGAGATTCAACTCAGGAAGTCAGGTTTGGTGACAAGAGTTTGTACCTGCTAAGACATCACACCAACCTTTTCATTAGTTTTACACATTTACGTATGTGTGTATAGATCTGTACACCCTACTCCAATCAAACACACACACACACACACACACACACACACACTTCCATCACCCTGTCCCAGAATTTCAGTTTCCTTAGGTTGGAAAAGAAACTCAAAGATGATCAGCAAACAGCAAAAAATACAAATTTCAAGAGGATAGCAGATCATCTATTTCTTTACATGGAAACTGAGGCTAAGACTCCACTCTCCCCAAAGAAGGATTTGTAAACCATACTTGTTCTCAGCCAATCCATTCTAATGGAAGAATTTAGAATATAAAGCATTGTGAGAAACTGTAAAAATTTAATCCCAAGAGGCAGAGGCACATGTCTCTGTGATTTCGAGGCCAGCCTGGTCTACAGAGTGAGTTCCAGGCCAGCTAGGGCTACAGGGAGACCCTGTCTCAAGAAGAAAGCTTCTTGAAAAAAATTTAAAAAAAATGTACCTAAAACCAAGACTCATATAGTGAAACCTATGTTTCTCTATCATTCAGCTCAAATGTTGTTAACTTCCAGGCTACATTATTTCTTCTCCATTATCCACTAATAATTTCTGTTGCTGTCCAGTACACTGTGAGTTTCTGAGATGTCATTTCTTTTTTCACAGAAACTCAGAAGCCTGTGGGCGGTATACCTCGATCCTCTAATCAGAGCCATACAAGACTACCAATGGTTGCCTAGTCATATAACCGCACATTTGCTCAAGCCCTGAGATTGTTGGCACAATGTGGTTCCTTGGAGTTAGAGAAAAAACAGTCCTATGTCCTGCTGGATGTCAGGTAGGAAGCACTCTCACTAGTAGAGATCATTCCTGAGTCCATTGTAACTTGTCATCTACATTGACAGTACCCAGCATGGTTGCTCACTTCAAATGCAACAGCAAAGAACCTGCTGCTGCTGCTTCTTTTCATGGCTATTAGGTCAGGCCCACCCAGGACAAAAATTATCTTTGTGTTTATGAGTCAGCTAATCAACTATCATAATTACATCTTTTCCTTTAATTAACATATGAAACATAATTATTTATTGACTACAATGTGATGTTTTGGTGTGTGAATACATTGCATTATGCTCAAATTATGGCAAGAAAACCTGTATCTTCAAGATTTGTCATTCCTTTGTGCTGAAAATATTCAATGTCTTCTATTTTATCTTTTTAATATAACATACTATTCTTATCTATACTCACCCTCTATGCAATCTCATGCCAGAACTTATTTCTATTATCTAACTGTAACTTTGTACCCACAAGTTAACCTTCTCCACCCCTCTCTCCTCGCTGACTCTACTTGATGTCCAGTAATGACTATTCTACACTGACCAAATACTGGGAGATTGGCTCTTTCAGATTTCAAATGAGTGAGACTATGTAGTACTAGTGTTCTATGTGTCTGCGTTATTTCACTTAATGTAATATCATCCAGATTCACCATATTGTCAAAATAACAAGGTTTTATTTTTATTGATGAATAACATTCGATTGTGCATATTAGCCAGTAATTGACTGATATACACTTTAGTTGTTCCATTTCTTTGCTAATGTGAATAAAATGACAAAGATCATGGGCAATGTTATGTTTCAGATATGAAGTTTCCCTCAAAAACGTTCAGTTTTGACAGTTTGGTTCCCTAACTGGTGGTGCTATTAAGAGGTGATTGGACTACTAAGGTACATTGATTAGTTCATACAGAATAAACTATTAGGAGGTAGGGTTTCCTTGGAATTAAGTAGCTTACTATGTGCCTTTAGAGGATATATTTTGTTCCAGGCCCCATTCTGTGTTACTCTCTGATTTGTGGGTTCCATTAAGTAAACATATTTTCTCTGTCATTTTTGCATTATCACAGGCCCATGAAGCCAATTGATTGTAGTTGAAACTTCAAAAACTGGTGGCCAAAACATATATTTCCTTTTGATGACTGGGATGAGAAATGTCTCCTATAAACACAAGTACGTGAGTATGTGGTCCCCAGTTGGTGGTGAAGAGACCATCTTTAAAATGTTCTTTACTGGAGGAAGCACATCACTGGGGGTGGGCTTAAATAGTTTGTAACCTCATCTCACTTCCAGTTTTCTCTCGGTTTTATGGTTGAAAATGTGATCTCTCACCTTCCTTCTCCTTCCAGTACACCTGATATTTCCTTGCCATTATGGATACTCCCCCTAGAACTACAAGCCATACAAACTATTTCTTTCATAAGTCACTTTTGGCCACAGTGTTTTATTACAGAAATAAAAAAGTAAATAATAATAGCAGTTGGCACCAGGAGACATAGGTTTGATGCTGTGAAGAACCTGACCATGTTGTTTTGCAAAGGAATATGAAAGAGCTTGCAACTTTGGTCTAAAAAATCCAGTTGAGTGTTGTAAGTAGAACTTAAAGGACCATTCTAGTAGGAGTCTGAAAGACAGTAATGTTGAAAGTAATCAGACAGTGGAAGCCCAGCTCATGCGGTTTCAGAGGGGGAAAAGGACTCTATTAGCAACTGGGTTAAAGGCCATTCATGTGACATTTTGGCAAGGAATATGACTGCATTCTGCCCCTGTACTAAGAATTTACATGAGGCTAAATTTAAAAATTAATGGACTAATTTATTTTCCAGAAGAAATTTCAAGAAAATATAATGTTGAGTCTGTGCAATGGTTATTATTGATCACTCATGAACAGATCTACAATAAAAAAGAGCAAGTGGGGCAGAAAGAAAAGAAAATGTGAAGTTTGGGGGTAAAAAGAGGGCTAGGAAGTTTGATATTGCAGCGAAGGTCTGTCCTAGAAGACTAGCTCTCATTGTTAAGGAGATCGGAGTTATTAAGAAGAGGCCTCCTCCCCTGCACTAGAATAATTGAAACGGTGGCCCTATGGTAAGATCCCACCCAACTAAGCTTCCAACTTGTGAAAGGAGAAAGCTTAATGAGTTTTCTGATCCTAGAAAACTACAGCATACAAAAGCTGTTGGTGATTCAGATGAAGGGGACAAAGGTCCATCTCAAGGAGAAAGCCTAACTTGGCAGTGTCATTCTCATGGTGCCAACTTTAGAGGTATGAAAGATTCAAGAGTAAGGCAATCATCGATTCTTCTTGCATGGTCTCAAAGTCACTGAGGCCATACAGCATATGGCAGCAGAGTCCCTGTGAGAAGAAGACCCCTAGGATGCTGTACTGAATATCTTTAATTGTCAACTTTGACAAACCTGGGTAGAGGGACTCTCAGTTGAGGAATTTCTCTCATTAGATTGGCATGTGGTCATGTCTGTGGGGCATTTTCTTGATTGTTGAGTGATGGGGGATGGCCTAGTCCACTGTGGGTGGTGCTACCCCTGGGCAGGTGGTCTTGTGCTGTATAAGAAAGGAAGTTGAGCACAGCCAGGGGAGCAATCAGCAGTATACCTCCACAGTCTGTGCTCCAAGTTCCTGCCCTGAGTTCCTGCCTTGGCATTCCCCAGTGATGAACTACTGTGCTGTAAGTCAGATAAACCCTTTCCTCCCTAAGTTGGTTTTGGTCAGTGTTTTTTATCACTGCAGTAGAAAGTAACTGGAACAGAGGTCAAGAGACCGCGAGGGCCAATTATATGTGAATCTGTGAAAGTCAAACCTGGTTTTCAGTACAGACCCCAAGATATTTGAGATGCCAGAGCCATAAGATATCTGTCAAAGAGAGCTTATACATGGAGTAGAACTAGCCCAAGACACAGATGCCCGTTTTAAGCAGCAAAGCTAGAAGGGAGAACTTTGAAACTGAAGTTTTAGACACTGGACATGGAGCTATAGAATTTAGTGTTTTTTCCCTCATGGTTTTCCATGTTGTTTTGGTCCTGTAGTTCTTCACTCTTCACCCATCCTTCCCTTTTGGAATGATAATTTATATTCTGTGCATTGTATGTTGAAAATATGTAATTCATTTGTTTTTTCAGGATTTTACAGATAAGAGAGTGCCTTGAGTCTCAGAAGAGACTTTGGACATTGGACTTTTGATCATTGTTGAGACTATTGAAGAGTATGGGAACGTCTAAGTTTGAAGTAAATGCATTTTACATGATGATTTGGCCATGAGCCTACAGGAAACAGGACGTGGAATGTGATGTTCGCTGGTGGTAAGGTTTAGGGAGGGTCATAAACCTTTTAGGAAGTGTAGCTTAACTAGAGGAAACTCATCATGGGGGAAGGCTTTGAGTTCATAGCCTGGTTCCACCTCCTGGTTGCTCTTGTTTCCTGTTCCTGCTTGAAGATGTGAGGGCTCAGTTTTCAGTTACAGTTGTCTCCTGCCATGTCTACCCCACCATGATGGACTCTTGTCTCTCTGAAAATATAAGCCCAATAAACTCTTCCTTCTATAAGTTGCATTGGTTATGGCATTTTGTCATAACAACAAAAAAGTAACTAATTGACTGCTATAAAATCTTTTTCAGAAAAATTATAGATTTTCTTCATCTTAAATTTATAGTTCTTGATTACCATTCCTGAATATGGAATTTTATTATTATTAGCTATTGCTATTAGTATTACTATTATTATTTTCTACTTATAATGGAAGGCATGTTTTGTTGTATTCTGGGCATTTTGGATATTATATTATGAACTCTTCATCATATTTCATATTTTTATCACGAAATACTTTCTTGAAGTATATGTCAAGGGCATGGTGCATATTAGTCTTTAGCTTTTTGATCCTCACTAATATCTCCCCAGCAAAAGTAGGGTACTGCCTTACAAAGCCCTATTATAGACAGAAAGGCAATTTTAGTTTCCCCTTTCACTGAGCTGACATTTTTCTGACAAAAGTTAAAAACTGACTCACAATTTTTCATTACATCTCTTTCCACTGAACATCATGACCACCAGAAGTGGTAGAGGAGATGGATAACTCCTTTTGTCTTGTTGTCACATTGTAACATGGAATTTCATCTCATCATGGGGCCAATAATACTAGGAAAGGAAAAGGGAACAGGGGGAAATAGACCCAAAACTCAAAAGGTCTATGAATCTATAAGGAACATGTTTGTGGCTAACTCCATCACCTCCTTTCTTTAGAGCCAAGAGAAAGGTAACTTTAAGACAAAAGATTTGAGTAACATGAAAACTGTTTTCAAAGACCTAAACTTGATTTAGAGGATTATAAAAACATGCTTGGTTTTAACAGATACCTATTGTCACTGCTTTATGAAGATGCTACTGTGTATCTCTATCTCATTGGAGTTTTCTATTTAAGTGGTTTATTGACAAATAATTCATTTAATATATAATTCAGCTTTTAAAATATAATTCAAAGTATATAGTCTATTTACAAGGTTGAATCACAATAATTTATTTTTATATAATACCTATTCTATGTTACTTCATATTATTGATTGAATCTGAAATGTTATTCATCAGCTCGTGTTCTGAACACTCAGTCCTAAGCTTGTATCACTATTTTTGAAGGCTATGAACATTTTAGAAAGTAAGGCTTGGTTGGCAGAAGTAGGTCATTGGGGGCAGGCTTTTCAAAGTTCTACCCACCCTGGGTTCTAGCCTTTCATGTCTGTTTCGAGGTTCACAGCCATGTGGGCAGCCACCACCTTATACTTCCACCATTATGAATGGAGCCATTCCACCATGCCTTCCCTGCTATGACGGACTGAGATAACCAGTGTTGGGTGAAATTATCTGGGAATGCATGACAAAAAAGGTCTCTTCACCCTAGATTCACCAATGAAGACAGACCAAAGAAATGATTTCACCCAAGTGTACCTTGGTGAACCAACAGGCTTATTAAGGTTACTTACAGGAATACATGTGGGTCAGAGGCAGCTGTACCATAGCAAGTCCACTCTACCAATGATGATGGCTCATGAAAGCTCCATCACTAGTATTCCCTATAGAATCTGCAGGTGGCACTACCAAATAGTCTCCTCCTCCCCAGGAATTGTTTATTTCACATATAGACTTCGGAATGGAGCTTATGAGTCATAAATTTCTGAGTTCCCTGAGTCTTGTAATTTCATAAGGTTATTGAGTCTCATAAATTTCATTAGGTTCTTGTTTCAATTAGTAGGAAATAACTGTACAATACCTTGAAATGTGAGGCAAAAATAAATTTTTCCTCCCTTAAATTGTTTCTTTCAGTTATTTTGTCAGAGGTGAGAGACAGAACTAATGTACCTTCCATCCCTTAATTATACTTAAATATTATACCCTTATGACTATGAATAGTAATTGTCACAGTTTTGTTATTAATAGCTCCCCAAATACTCAAATTGGCACAGTTGAGAGGTGATAGAAGCTTTATAAGGTATGGCCTAGGAGGTCTTCTATCATTGGGGGTATGTCTTTGAATGGGATAATAGTATTCCAGCCGCTTCTTTTTCTCATTTATATCCCAGACTGGAAATGTGCAACTATATTCCACAACATGGTTCCTGTCATGATGTACTGGTTCACCACAGGCCTCAAAGAAACGGGCCAAACAACAGTGGACTAACATTTCCCAAACTGTGAAACCAAAATAAACCTTGCCTCTCTATAAATTGACCTCCTCAGGTATTCAGTTAAAGTAATGGAAAACTAAGCCAGGAATGCTGTGAACTTTTCCTGGTTTATATAGGTTCCTTGGTAGGCATGTGTCTTGATTTCACTTCTCTGTATGATTAGGGGTGAAATTTCAAAGTCAAATGTTAATATTATGCTGAACTTAAGTGCCAAATTGCTTTCAGGAATAGCTACACCATGTCTACATTTCCACAAACAATATAAGTTCAAATTTTTCCACATTTTTGTCAATGCTATTTCATCATTTTGATTATAGCAGTCTTGGAGGGTATGAAGTGGTATCTGTTTATGGTTGCTTATTTGTTTAGACAAGATCACATTATACAGCCCAGGTTGGTTATGTACACATGATCTCTCAGGGCTCATTCTCTCAAGTGCTGAGATTATAGGTATGAGCAACCATATCTTGCTCACGTTGTGAATTTAGTTCCCTGATGTTACTGATGTTGGGCATCTTTTAATCTTTTTGTCCATTTGTGTAGCCTTTTGGGAAAATGGTATTTTTTAAATTTTTTATCTTTTTTCAATTGGGTTATTCAATGATTTATGTTTAAATTATAAGTGTTCCTAATGTCTAACAGCTTCATTCACGTACCTTATCAGATACATGATTGTTAAACTTTCCCCCAGTCTGTGAGTTAGATTTCCACTGTATTACTGGTGATATTTAAAGTATGTATTCTTAAAATATTGATGAAGTGGAATTTATAAGATTTTGCTTGTGTTTTTAGTCATATTCAAGAAGTCATTGCTTATTACACTCTCATAAAGATTTACTCTTATGCTTTCTTATGAGCAATTTAAAGCTTCTGCTCCTGCTTGCATTAAAATTATGATGATATAGAGTAAGAAGGAGGTATAATTTCTTTTTATTTTCTTCTGCATGTGACTACTCACTTGGCCCAGTGTAATTTATTGAAAAAAAAAAACTATTATTTCCTTATTTTGTTTCTTTTCTAGTTGTTCACTGCTAAGATGCCAGTTGTAGTAATTCAAAGAACAATTGATCATATTGAGAAATGTTTTAGCTTGAACTCCTATAACAAAATATTGTAAATTAGTTGGTTTAAACAACAAGAAATTATTTTCTCAGTCTTCTTCCAGACAAAGATGTGAGATAATAATTTAGCAGTTAGTTTCTGGAAACTCACTTCCTGGCTTATAAATGGCTGCCTTCACACTGTGCACTCACAAGTCATTTTCTAAGTGTCTATTTATACTCTTGGATTAGTTCTACCATCATTACCATAGTCTTCCTTAATTTATCTCCTTATGGGTCTTCTCTCCAAATACATACATAATAATGGGCAGAGTTTCAACATTTGAATCAATCAACATGTGTTGATACTATAGTAGATGAAACTTTTCTTATTTTCCTTTTTGAGATTTAAATTATTAATAATAATTAGATGAATGTAATTTTTTATATTCAGCTATTATTATACAAAGTTATTGAACATTTTTATCCGTTCTAATACAGTGAAGAAACCTTTCCTTATACACCAAATATATCATTTATGAAAAAAGTACTTCTTGTGAGGGCACCTTTTTTCTTTCTCTATACCTATATTTGTATTATATTTTATAACTGTATTTACAAAAAAAGCATACAGAATTTTAAATTATTTCCTTGACTATGCTTAGCATTAATGTAAAACTGGACTTTTAGAATGAATGAGAAGTTATTCCCTTCTCTTTTACAGTTTTAGAAGATATTTTTGAATAATTAATAATAATTCATCTTTAAATTTTATATAGACACATCATTCAAGCAATCTGGGCCTAGGTTATCATCTTACAATTTTTTTTAATTTTAAAAAGTATTTTATTTATTATTTTTATTTTATGTGTATGAGTGTATTGCCTGCATGTATGTAAGTGCATCCACATTGTGCAATGCCCACAGAGGTCAGAAGAGGGTATCTGATCACCTAGAACTGGAGTTATGAATGGTTGTTAGGCACAGTGTGGTGGAAACTGAACACAGCCTCTGCAAGAGTAGCCAGTGTTCTTCACCATTAAATTATTCCTTAGCATCATAAAACTAATTTAGAAATGACAATAATGACATTGTTGATCTAATATTCTACATTTTGGCCTTTATGGTAGTTAAAGGCATTGTTCACTTGGAAGATTTATCAAATTAAACTCTCCTATTTTCTTTTCAATATGCATATTAGACATGATTAATGCATTTTCATAAAATTTCTAATAGCAAACATTAGCAAGGATAAGAGCATAAGGAATTTTCATAAACTGCTAGTTGAAAAAGTTCCATAACTCTTTTAGAAAAGAATGTAGGATGATCTAGTAAACGTGAAATACACATAACTAACAGTTGCTATCCTAGGAATATAATTGTGTACATAAGTTTGCCAAAACACATGTACAAGAATGCTCATCACACCATTATTTAGGATAGCATCAGTTCAGAAATAGGCTTATACAACCATTAACAATAGACTAGATTAACTATTTGAGGTCTAGTCATGCAATGAAATAGTGCACAATAACAAAAATACTGTAGCTACATTAATAATTAAGATGGATTTTGCAAACACTACTAAATCACAACAGCCAATCTCCTCTAATGTATACTCTTAATTTATTAATTATTTTATGTATTGAGAGCAGGCACACACAGCACAGCTAGAGAGGTCAGAAGACAAACTGTGCAAATCACTGTCCACTATGTGGGTTCCAGGTATTGAACTTGGTTCATCAGGCTTGGCAGCAGACACCTTCACCAATAGAGTCATCTCACCGGCTCCATACTTTTAAGTTATATAAATTTCAAAATCTTTTTATATTTATATTTAAGAATTAGAAAATTGTAAGAAGACATTGCTTCCACTCTAGAAATGAGAAGGCAGCTATTTTATAAAATCATAACATTTCAAGAGCCATTTGGATAGTTGACAGTGCACAAACAGCAAGGGAATTAAAGTCCGAAGAATGAAATTCGGCTACACACAAGATATATGAGCTTTCAACGCTGGCAGAACACAGAACAGCCAACCTAAAAATAGGTTGAGAAGCAATTAGCTTAATTTTTTTCCAATGTATATCTTTATTGATTTTTCTTGTATTTCATACAATGGATTTTAATAATATTTCGACCCCTCCTGCATCTGCACCATCCCCAATAGCCTGTCCACAGGATTTCGTGCATTGTCATATATGCTAAGGAGTACGGAGTCAAGTTTTGGTACCCAGACACCCCTTGGTGTGAGTTCATCCACTGGAACTTGGTCAGCCTATCTAGCATCACTCCTTTAAAGAAGACCAACTCCCCCTCATCCAGTACTGATCAGTTGCCAATAGTTCCTTGGCTAAGGTTGGGGCCTCCTGCCCATTTCTCCAGCCCTATGCTGGTTTTTGTCTCACTAACTTTGTATTGGACTTGTCCATGCTGTCAACATTGCTGTAAGTTCATGTGAGCAAGTTTCCAGGATCCTGAAGGACTTTGATTCCTTATGGTCATGAACTGCCCCTCATTCCTACAATATTTCCACCCCCTCTTCTGCAATGATCCTTGAGCCCTGGGTGGCTGATGTTTAATATGAGTCTGATCCAGAGACATGCAGTCTTCAGTCTCTTATTCCCTACACTTTGGCAAGTTGTAGCCTTCTGTGATCATTGCCCTCTGTTGCAAGAGGAAACATAACTGATGAGAGTTGAGAGATACATTAGGGTTCTCTCTATTGCCTGTTCCAATATGTTCCCTGAGCCTTAGGTGTAGAGGTTCCATTGTAGAAGTGTCACTTAGGGCTGGGCATCTCACACTTACTATCTGTCTCTGTGACCACTTGTAGAATTCCATAACAGTTTCCATCTATTCAAAAAAAAAAAAAACTTCTCGCCCTGGAAAGATGGCTCAGCAGTTAAGAGCACTGGTTGCTTTTGCAGAGGTCACAGGTTCTATTTCCAGCACCCACATGGTGACTAACAACTGTCTATAACTCCAGTTCCGAAGGAACTCAATGCCATCTTTTGACCTCTGAAATCATTGCATGACAAGGTGCATTTACACACATACAGACAATACACTCACATACACAAAAGTGTATTTTCTAAATTTTTCATTGATTTTTTTTGTATTTCATACAGAAAAATCATCTTTAACCCCCTTGACCTTTGGCACCCTCCCATAGCTCCCAAACTGGAGCTCATACCTTCTGTCATTTGTGTTCAGGCCTATCATGTAAAGATAGTGTCCCCAGATGTCCCTCAATGCAAGTTCATCCACTGGGATCTATTCAGCCTATCGAGTTTCTCCCTTTAAGAAGATCAACTCTTCCTCACCCAGTAGTAATCAGCTGCCAATAATTCTTCAACTAAGACTGGGGTCTGCTGTTCATTTCCACAGATCTGTGCTGGTTTTTTGTCTGCCTAAGTTTGCATGAGTCTTGTGCATGCTGACACCATTGCTGTAGGTCCATATGATAAGGGTCCCAGGCACCTATAGGACCATTTCCGTATGGTGATGCACCTCCTCCCTGGCTCTTACAATGTTTCTGCCCCCTCTTCCACAATGGTCCCTGAGCTCTGGGTGGGTGGATTTTAATATGAGTCCTCTCCAAGGACCCACATTCTGAACACTCTTATTCTCTGTGTTTTAACCATTTGTGACTTTTTGTGCCCCTGGCATTCTGTTGCATGAAGTAACTTTATTGATGAGAGTTGAAAGATGCATTAGTGTTCTCTTCATTTCTTGTTCTTTGTTCCATGAATCTTAGGTGTAGAGGCTGCATCCTAGATGTGCTACTTAAGCTTGTGCAATTCACAGACAATCTCTGTTTGTGACCAGTTGTGTCTCTTGAAAAAGAAGTTTCTTTCATCGGTGGTGGCTGGGATACTTGTCTATAAATTTAAGGATCCATATTTTTGCACGTAGCAAGAAATTACATTAGTCTAGGGATATGACAATCTTGGGGTTTTCTCTAAGATCTATGACCACTCCAGCCATGTGTATTTGGTTATTTTTACAGTACCACACATGAGTTTCCTCTCATTGAGTGGGCTTTAAGTCCAATTAGGTAGCTGTTGATTACCCCCAATATATCCACTACTGCACAGATGTTGTTTGCTATGCTGGTCACTGATGTGGACTTTAGGCCTTGAAGCTGGGGTTGGACCATTGATTGGGACCATCCCTTAGCAGCTTGCATAGTTCTCTTCAAAGCTATCAGAGCTAGCCTTCGGGGGAGGTGGCTTCCAGGCCAAATTCTGTGTCCGAAATATGTCCTGTCTTCAGCAATAGGGGCTTACCATCAAGTTCTGGGAGGCAATCAAGGATTTTGGCAATAGCCTGTGTAATTTGGGGAGTCTCTTGAACTACCCTGGCCAACAACTCAAAGGAAAGCTTCTCCTATCTAGCACTGTTTCTTGTTATGCTGTCTTCAGCTATACTCAAGGACTCAGGTAGAGATATTGTATGTGTAATTTTTCAGTAGGCTTTTGGATTAATACAATTCCCTCTGGTTTTTATACTAGCTAGACACTATTTAATTCTCCTCTTTCTCTCCCTCTCTTATCCTCCCTCCCCAGTAATGTGCCCCCATTTTCCACATTTCTCCCTTGATAATATCTGTCTGCTATGGTTCCACCTCTCTTGAGCTTAGAAGCTTCTTTGATCAGTGGTGACTGGTATACTTGTCTGTAAATGTAAGGATACATTTTTAGCATAAAGAAATTATGTCTGTCTAGGGATATGGCAGATATAGGGTTTTCTCTAGGCTCTACGACCTGTTCAGCTATGTATTTGGTTATGTGTATAGTACCAGACATGATTTTTCTCCCACTGAGTGGGCTTTAAGTTCCATTAGATAGCTGTTGATTACCCCCAAGGTAAAAGTGACACTACTGAACCAACACTTTGCTATATGCCGGTCATTGTTGTGATTATTTGACTTTAAAACTGGGATTGAAACACTGATTGATTTTCTCCCCTTGCAGCTTGTGTTGTCCAAAAGAATAAGAGCTAGTCTTCAGGGAGGAGGCTTCCTCGTCCATTCCAGCTCTGTTGTAATTCACTAAATTTTTAATGAATTCTTGGAAGACTAATTATAGAAGTTAGAGCTACAGACACAACAGTCTGCACATTCACTTACAAGACTTTTCTTGCAGGGTTTTCATCAGGTACATTGGGACCGGGACAAATGTCACAACTGTCAACCATTGGGAGAAAAGAAGGAAACCACTTTCTACCTTTAAAAACTAGGCAGTAACTATGATTTCCAGGGCAAAAGTAAAAGCAAAATTCATTCTTATTCCAGGGACAGAAAAATCCTTTGGATCTAGTATTCTTCACTAATACAGAGCCATAATGCTATATCTGTGTGAAAGAGGCAGGAAACTGCCATCTGAGACCTTCCACAGAGTTTGGCTGCTGGGGCAAGAGAGACAGAAATGTTGAGAAGAGTCCATGTCCATTTGTCTCGAGAACGAGACATTCAGGTACTGGATATAACTAAAGCTCCAACCTATTATCTAGACTGCTGCCACAAGACAAGCAGCAAACACGCAACTGCAGAAGGGCACTGCTGCAGAGTGGGCAGAGCCTGGGGTGGAATGCATGCTTGATGAGACTGCTGAAACCTGAAGGGAGCACATGAACACCAGAAGTCCCCTCAAGCATCGTGGTCTATGAATAGTTAAAGCAAACTCCAAATGAAAGAATTCAAATCTGATAGTAGCAACAAATCTCAACGCAATCTAAAGTACTGACAAAATTGACAACATCCCACACACTAACAGCTTAGGCAAGGGAAAAAAGACACCAATTTCCAAAGGTTTTTTAACTTAGTCTTTACAGTTCTACAAAAGATATCTGGCATTCAATTTAAAACCTTAGAAAATACAATAAACCCATAGCTAGGAAAAAAGGCAAGTAAACAAAATGGACTCAGAGAAGACCTACACTTTCATTATATTTGAAACTTTAAAACAGTTATGATATATTGAATAGCCAAGAGGAAAATGTGGATGTACGTGGAGAGACATTATTGATCTCAGCAGATATAAACTACAAGAAGGAAAAATAAAAGTATTAGAATTCTAAAAAGAAAATATAAGAAGAATGTTCATGGCAATAGGTGTACCAAAACACTGGAAACAGCAGAGGAAAAATAGAATGAACCTCAGCTAAATCAATAAAACTTACATTAAATAAAACATTTATATAAATAAAATTTACACAATAAAGCATTCAAAGTGAAGGGGGCATCTAGGACATGGGTCAGTCCATAAAGTGCTTGTCACACAAGCATGAGAACCTGAGTTTGGATTCCAAGAATCCATGTAAAAAGTCAGGCTCCAGGTTCAGTCAGACATTCTGTTTCAAAAAAGAAAGTGGAGGAGCTGGATAGATGGTTCAGGGGTTAAGAACACTGCCTGCTCTTGCAGAGGACCCGGGTTCAATTCCCAGAACCCACATGGCAGCTAACAATTATCCTAACTGCAGTTCTAAGGGATCCAACACCCTCTTCTGACCCCCACAGGTATTGCATGACAACACAGGTGCATTTACACACATGCAGGCAATACATTCATACACATAAAATAAAAATAATAAAATATCTTTAAAAAATAAAAATAAAGTGGAATATAACTGGGGAAAGCACTTGACATCAGCATCTGGCCTGTACATGCATGCATACACATGTGCATACACACATACATACATATATACACACATAAAAATAAGTAGGTAAATAAAGCAAGTGCTAAGAAAATTCCAAATTGTTTCAGTTAATGTGGGAATTCAGGAAAGAGAATATATAAATATATGTGTATATATATATGTATATAAAATCAGGGAACACTAAATTAGATAAACAGAAAAGACATACTATTCAGACTCACATAGCACAAAAATAAAGAGGAAGCTGGGTGTGGTGGTTCACACCTTTAATCCCAGCATTCAGGAGGCAGAAGCAATCAGATCTCTGTGAGAGCAAGGCCAGCCTGGTCTACATAGTGAGTTCCAAGCCAGCTGGGGCTACAGGGAGATATGACCTCAAAAAGACCACAAATAATAAATAAATAAATTAATTAAATAAATAAATTACTAAGAAAGAGAAAATGTTGAGGGTAACAATAAGAAAAGAAAATATTATATACGTCAAGACAAAGTAAGCAATTCTCTTCAGAAACTGTGCAAGCCAGAAAATAAGAGATTTATCGCCAAAATGTTGGAGGGAGGAGTGCAGAAAACAAAGAAGAAATAGAAAGCTGAGGAAAACCCTTCTTAGGCAGGTCTCCCCTAGAAAGGTTTGCATGCACATGGAGTGTGGCAGATGGAAATGTGGGTCTACATAAAGAAACGAAGAGCAAACATAAAGGCATTTTATTTCTGTAAAAGACAACTTAAAAGATGATAGATTATCCAAAGCATGGGTTGGCAAACTCTAGCCTGTGAGCAAAATCCAGCCTGGGATATGTTTATGTATGCTTGTGAGCAAAAAGAATTTCAAGGAATTGGGGGGAAAATGCAACACATACCATATGCACTGTAAAGCTTGAAATATCTAGTGTGTATTTTTTTATGGGAAGACTTCTAGTCTACAGCAAAATTAGAAACAGTGTAGAATATATGACACTAAATAGCTTTTTAAAAAATGGAGGGAGAAAGTAGTAAATTATTCTTCAACATTCTTACATTACACTTGAAATGACATTATTATAGAATGTGACATGCAAGATACTGTAATATTAGAAGTGCAGGGCCAGGCTTGGAGGCTCTTGCCTTTAATCCTAGCACTGGGAAGGCTGAGGCAGACAGATCTCTGTGAATTTGAAGCCAGCCTTGTCTACATAGCATGCTCCAGACCAGCCAGGCCTACATAGTGAGACCCAGTCTCAAAAAAGGGAAACAAACAAACAAAGGGATTACGACTTTCAATATAAAATATCTATGATATATAACCAGTAGTGTTGATAAATGAGATCATAGAATTTCTCAGTTTGACAGAAAATGTGAATGAAAAAGACAAAACTCTGTAAACAGATGGGAAAAAATATCAAGCAACTAGCAACATGCCATATTTAAATTGAATCATATCAACAACTACATCTAAGTTGTCCAGAGTTAAGAACCTCAATTTACTTTCTCTATCCCCAAAGTAAAAGCAATTAGAAACCTTAAAATACGTAACTTTTCAAAAACACTCTTATTTATTGGGGAAAAAAAAGCACAGTCCAGTTGAGGATTCTGAAAGTTGAATATTGAATTCACTTGCTAAATTAGCCGAGAGGTTCTAAAATAAATGACATCCCAGTAGTACTGAGAACACCTAGCATATCACTCTTTATTAAAATGAACCAAGGATCTTTGGATAAATGTCTTATTCTAGGAATGGATCAAGAAACACAAGATGGGCCAGGACAACTTTTGCCAGAAAGCCAATTCTTAAAAAACAAACAGGCTTGCAGATATGATAATACTTTTGGAAGCTGACTCTGTGCAACCTGGTGAAACAGTAAGGATAAAAGCAATAGCCCCTATTTCTATAAGAGAAAGGGTTGATGAAATAAGGAATAAGCCAAGATGAGATTTTCTCTGCAAAGGAGCAGCCATGCTGGTACCCAGCTGCACTACACTGCTCACACAAAGCAGGGATCAGCAGTGGCTGACAGAAGATTCACTCTCATCCCCACACAGATGTCACAAGAACAACAAGCTGGAGAGAGGCCATCCACACTGCATACCCTTCACAGAGTGACAGGTAGAATAGAGTTAGAGTGTGGAGACGGAAGCAGGAGTGTGGCACAGGAGCCTGAAGCAGAGACTGTGCAGTGTGCTCTGGAGGTAATTTCTTGGTGGGTACCATCTCCATACTGTCTAGGTGAGCTAGCCAGAGATACAAGAAGTGTCTTGCACACAAAAAGAGCAATCCTCAAAATACCAGAGACAAAGCTGTAAATAGGTAAGGGGTCTCAGACCAGTGAATTCTCAATCACTCTCAGCAGGAAGGCAACACTGATTCAACTTGCTCAAATTCCTGAGAAAAGCAGCCCCTTTCCTTTCCCACAAGTGCATATTAAGAAAACAACTATAATAGAGGGGGATGGAGAATCCCCAACATAGCTACGAGGAAGAAACACTTGCTGAAGGTATAAAGCATTCTAATTCATTTTATTCTTAGTTTTATGTATTTATTTTTTTCTAATTTATTTATTATTTTATTTTTATGTGTATGACTGTATTGCCCGCATGTATGTAAGTGCACCCATGTCACGCAATACTCACACAGGACAAAAGAGGCTGTCAGATCCACTGGACCTGGCATTATAGACTGTGGTTAGCCACCATGTGGGTGCTGGGATCTGAACCTGGGTCTTCTGCAAGAGCCGCCATTACTCTTAACTGTTGATCCATCTTTCCAGCCCCCGTATTTACTATTTTTTTATTTAGACTTTTAAACTAAAATAGTTCTATTTCTAGTGTTTATTTTTTAGCCTATATTGGGCTTGCATAGGCTTTTAGGAGTGTTCTTTCTTGCTCTGCACCTACTCTGTGTTTTCTCTATTTCTCATGCTTCACACCCATACATTTACCTTCTCATCCATACCCTGCCCCATCTTTCCCCCGTTCCTATCCCCTGCTTATTTCACTATGTAAGTATATACTTATCTCTACAAAACTATAAACTATATCCTCTCCAAATGTGTACTATAGTCTCTGAAACTTATCTAATGAAAGTCAACACAAGAAATGCTGTCAAATCATTTTATCTGTTACTGCAGTTAGTTTCCCCCATGTATTAGTGAGGAACACAAAATCAAGTTAGGATGACTTACCCAAAAGTCTCATTTAAAATAAAACAAACAAAAAGAAAGGGAAAGATAAAAGGGATATACATCTGAACAGATGCACAAAAAAAAACAAAAAAGAAAGAAAATATGAGACAAAAATGTCACTACTGTTACTACAGTCTGGACCAGATATTTTCAGGTTCTAGGTGTCTTATTCAAAGAACTAAAGAGTACATGATAGCAAAGTAGCATAGAGTTTTATTCAGAATAAAAGGAAAAGTAGAGGCTACATATGTTGAAAGAGCACAGGAGGTTACTTGAGTTGGGTTACCGTTTGGGGCCTCCTTTGTGGAGGAGGTTGCTAAGGGACAGAGTATATGGTTTCTTGTTTTGACTAACGGACTTAAATTATATAAGTTTTGTTCACTGTTCATATCCTTTCCCATGACGCATCTGATTTTAATTATATGCACACAAATTCATGCATAGGCATAAGAAGGTAAATAGGAGCATTTCAACAAAAGGTCATTCTGAGAACACAAGTAGCCTTATTACCCATATATCTAAAAGCAGTTCAGGCTGGATCAGTCCACTTCTCTTAATTTCAGGGGCTACCAAACACAAGTTATCCTGTGGTCTCTGAGGAGGAGTGACTCATTGAATTGTTGGGAGCAATGTGTACATACAGCTCAATATGGGTTGGTGTTCCAGATTGCTAAGTGCAGTTTTAGGAAAGGGATGTGTGTGTGCCTCATGCCAAGCAGAGTTCCAGGATACTATGCTGGCTTACATCACTATAGCATCTCCTCAAGTTCACAACATCTCAATATCAGAAGTCAAAGATAACGATATTGTTGAAATGCCAGCAAAAGAAATCAAACCCATACCTTTAAAAAGAAGCAATGACCACCTAGAATATTCTAGTAAGCAGATGAATGAAGTAAAGTGATCAATTAAAGACATAGACAAAGTTCACAAACTGTATGAAACTGCAATCATTTTGGAGGAGAAATTCATCACATGGATGGAAAGTTCAGTTGGGAAAATGACACTGAAAAAGAACCAAATAGAAATGTTGAAAATGAAAAGAACTAAATAAAAAATTCAGTAGAAAGCATCATCAATAGAGAAGATTAAGCATAAAAACAAATTTGAGAGATGGAAGATAAGGTTGAAAAAATAATACATTCAGACACATATAAAAAATTTAATCAGTGTGATCAAGAGCTATGGGTTAGTGCAAGAAACCAAACTGAATAATGCACAGTGTACAAGAGTCACATCATGTCCAAAACAGAACATTTCACATGCATGAACTCACAGCAGCTATGGTTACATGCACAAGACCTGCACAAGATCAAGCCAACCAAAAAGTTCTGGCATAGATGTAGTAGATAATCTCCAGGGCCCACCTTTTACTGGGGAGCTAGTGACAGAAGATAGTTGCTGGAGGATGAAGAGTAACTGGAGGACGTGAACACAGTACGATTCCCATGTTCCAGTGCTGGCCCTTTTCCCATGCACATACAGGCAGCAATAAGTGGACTTAGTGGGTTATCAAAATAAAAAGACATGAAGTTGGGAGGGGCCTTGTTGGAGAAACATAGGAAGAGTTGGAAGGGGGAAATGGGAGTTTGGATATGATTATGTTTCATTGCATACCTGTATGAAATTTTCAAGAATAAAGAATTATTTAAAAAGAATATACAGGGTAGAAGGAGCTAAAATAAAGTGTAAAGGAATAGACAATTTACCCAATGAACTTATAGCAGTCTAAACACAAGGGCACTTAGAGCCACAAACAAAATGATGAGACAAGAATCCTTATACAACAATATCACAGTCAGGATGTCAAAAACAAGAAAACAATATTAAAAGCTCTAAGGAAAACCGCCAACTCACATGCAAAGGCAAACACATCAGAATAAGATCAGATCACTGGCAGCCCTTAAAGCCAGGAAAGCATGGAATTATGCATTACAAAACCTGAAGGAAAACAGCTGCCAGGCTATACCCAGCAAAGCTGTCTCTGAAAATTGATGCAGAAATGAGAAAATTTCAAGGCAGGCACAAACTAATAGAGCATGAGATAACAAAGGAAGTTACACAGAAAATACTTAAAGAAATAATATACACAAAAGAGAGAAAAAGTCAGTGTCATTCACGAAAGGAATGGATAAACAAAGAAGATCCAGGAAGCCTAGCAATGTCCAATAGACAGTTCTACATTCACAGTCATATGGACAGCTCTGGTCAATCTCAGTGGCTCACAAAATAAAAAGATATGAATGTAAGGAAAGAGACTTGTAGGGAGGGTGGGGATTTACAGGAGTGGAAAGGGGATGAGAGATGATGGGGATCAGAGAGGATGGGCATGAGAATAGCTAGAATGCATTATATCTCTGTGTGAAATTGTCAAAGAATAAATTTTATTAATATAAAAATTTTAAGTTATGTGGGGGCTGGAGAGATGGCTCAGCAGTTAAGAACACTGGTTGTTCTTACAGAAGACCCAGGTTTGAATCCCAGCACCCACATGGCAGCTAACTCCACTTCCAGGGGATCTGACAGCCTCCTCTGTCATCCACAGGCATTTCACGACACGGGTGCACTTACCTACATTCAGGTATACACATAAAATAAAAATAATAAATAAAATATATAAAAAATTTAAGTTATGCCTGAAATTCTTTTAAAAAATACAAAAAAATAAGAACTATTGAGTAGAATACTGTGAGAGAACTCCAAGCAGCCTAATGCATTTGAAGACCCCTCAAAAAAGGAAATCAAAAGGAGGAATGTAGAAAAATCACTTGAAAAAATGAATAAAAATAAGAGCCAGGCATAGTGGCTCACATACGTATAACCCCAGCACATGGGAGGTTGAAGCACAAAGATTGCCATGGGTTCAGGTTGGCATGGGCTACAGAATGAAATGTTTTCTCAAAAACTAAAGGAAAAAGAAAACACAGACAGATAGGAAATGTGATAACTTTAGTCCCATAGGTTCAAGAAGCTTCTAAAGCTCATTAGAATTATTTAGAGCTCCATTTCCAAGAATGAAAATCCTGAAGATTCTATTAAGTTACACAATAATCTTAAAATTACAATAACAAGACAATTCAAAAGCAAACCAGAAATCTACTTTGCATACAGAAGATTATGATACAAAAATAGCAGAAGAGGGGCTGGAGAGATGGCTCAGTGGTTAAGAACACTGGTTGTTCTTGCAGAAAACCTGGGTTCGAATCCCAGCATCCACATGGCAGCTAACAACTTTCTGTAACTCCAGTCCCAGGGGATCCGACAGCCTCTTCTGTCCTCCACAGGCATTGCACAACACAGGTGCACTTACCGACATGCAGGCAATACACGCATACACATAAAATAAAAATAATAAAAATTTTAAAAAAATAGCAGAAGAGTTCTTTCATTGTTCTTAAACAATGAAAACAGACACCAAATATTGTGTGATTCTGCTTACATGAAAACTTCAAAATAGGTCAATCTATAGAGCCAGCAAGGAGAGCCGTAAACTGGGGGAGGAGAGATGAGCAGTGATGGCTTCGCTGGGAAGGTGCTTGTGTTAGGGGTCATGAAGAAGTTCTGGAACTACATAGTGGTGATTACTGTACAACAACATGAACATACTTAATTTTATATAGTAAGTGTTATTGGCTTGTATTTTAAAGTTGCTTAAATGGTCAGATTTAGGTTTAAATGTACTTTATTAAAGTTTAACATAGAAAGTGAAGGGAAAGTGAAAGAGAATCTTTGCTTTAGAAAGAGAGAAAAACAGCTACCTAGATTCTACATCCAAATGAAACTGCATTTCAGGATCAAAGGTGAAGACATGATTTTTTGCAGATGCACAGCCCTTTCATACCAACAGATACTACAAGAAATGTTAAATCCTCCAGGCAAAGTGGAAAATGAGGGAAGGCAGAACCATAGATCTGCAAAAAAGAATAAAAGCACCAGAAATTATAACTATATGGGAAAATATAAAAGACGCTTCCTCCCTAGATAAATGTCATTACAGATAACAGACAGTATACAGTGAAAAGTAAAAATGTACCTGGGTTCACACCATATGCAGAGGCAAAACACATACCAAGAGGTTAGACAGAGGGTGAGAACAGAGAAATGGAAATGAAGCATTGGTTTTATGTGTCTGACTAGTCTGACTAGAACTGGATTGGGCTAGTTGTTTTCTTTCTAGGACATAGGATCCCCTGGGCACATTGATCAGATGACCACACACACACCAGGCATTTTCACAAAACAGTCATTATGTAAAGGGCTTCCAAGAGAATCATTAGACACTACTGCCTAGACCAGACTCACTAGACGAGAGGAGCAATTATCTGGGTATTGATGTGTGTAAGCTCCATCTTGGACAATTGACACCAGGAGTAGTGCCTTGAAAATAACGTGCACAGCACATGGGCGACTAAACATCATATCTATATCTATATCTATGTCTATATTTATATCTATATGCACATCACAAATACACAAATATATGAATATACAGCTATATTAGACACAACTATATAGATATATACATGAGTTAAGAAAGCAAAGGTAAGGGTGGAGAGGCGGCTCAGCAATTAAGAACATTGGCTGTTCTCACAGAAGACCTGGGTTTGAATTCCAGCACCCACATGGCAGCTAACAACTGCCCATAACTCCAGTTCCAGGGAATCCAGCAGACTCTTCTGTTCTCCGTGGGCATTGCAAGACACAGGTCCACTTACCTACATGCACGCAATATACACATACACATAAAATAAAAATAACAAATAAAACATTTTTTTTAAAAAAGGAAGTGAAGGTAAACGCTGGAACACACACCTCAGTCAGCGGGTAAGACAACATGGGGAGGAGACAGAGTCCAGACTACATTAGGCAATTTTTGTGAGATGATGGAGAAGTGCATGAACATACTAAGTTCTGAATAAAAGGGGAAAAGGAGAAAGCCAGGTAAATGCTAGTTCCCTCTGTTTCCTGGTCCACTGAGATGTGACCAACTTCTTGCTGCCACAGTGCAGCCTTCCCAGCTGATATAACGGACTCTACCTCATGAGCCTTGACCCACAATGGACTTTTTACTCTTATAAGTTGCTTCTTGTCGAGTATTTGGTCACAGAAACAAGAAATGAACATACCAAGGAACTTCCCATTTCTATACTGTGTTCTATAATATAGTGTATCTCTCTCTTCTCTCTCCCTCCTCTCCCTCTCTCTGTCTCTATCATTTTCTGTATATCACACACACACACACACACACACACACACACGCACACACACACACAAACATGCATACTCACACATACATAGGTATCCAAATTTGATTTGAAAAACACAAAACTTTTATTCTTAAGCCTGAAAAACTGCATCCAATATGTGAATAATAGCAATCAAAAACTTCAAATTCTTGACAAGACATGATGAAACACCCATGATTCCAGCACCTAGAATACAGAAGCAGGATGATTATGAGCTTTGGGCAAGAGAGCAATATATAGAGAGACCCCAAGTGAAAAAGACAAAGCAAGAAAAATTAAATTCTAAAGCTAAATAACCCTTCAAATCGAAGGAACATTTGAAAATAAAATGAAAAAAAAAATAAACAGATAAAACCTGAAGTTATATTGAATAGGACCCCAAGTTGCCATACATTATACTCTCCCAGGCCCTTTACTATTGCACACAACCTTCTTGTCAGCTGAAACATTTTGGAAGAGTGAACAAAGTCCTGGTGATGTAGCTCTGCAGGTAGAGTGCTTTCCCAGCATGAAGTAGGCCCTAGGTTCACTCCCTAGCATTGCATAAACCAGGCAATTACCTGTAATTCCAGTGGGTGCAAAGTGGGGGCAGAAGAATCAGAAGCTCAAAATCATCCTCAGCTACATATAGAGTTTGAGGCCAGTCTGGGAAACATAAGGTCCTGTGTTTAAAAAAAGAGGGAAAAAATAGAACACATGCCAGAAATTGGAGAAGCAAAATGTGCTCTAGATGAACTCTCGTCCAGCCTCGTTCTTTACCGGTCATGTGGTTTCATAATCTTGGGGGTAATTCCCAAGCAGTCTGACTTAGCTTGCCCTCTGTGAAGCTGTTTTGCAAAGTCATGTCTTGGAAGACTGTTGGAATGTATAGGCGATGAGTCAAGTGGCACAGTGTCTGCATATACTGTGTATTTAATTAATGTTAATTAAGTTTAAATACTAATTTGATCCACATCTATCTTCTCCACCTCCCTTTTTACAATTCGGAACATCTCAGGAAAAAAAAAAAAAAAACACTCCAGAGAAAAATGAATATCGAATCAGCAAAAAACGTGGCTTTCCATATGAAAGTCATAATGATTTCTCTCTAGAAAAAAAGCCGTCTGGGAAGTGGGTATATAGTTGAATAAGATGGTTTGGGATGTTCTGTGTGATATACACACACATACAAAAACAAATCAACACATTTTTAAAAATGTATTATATTTGAGGAGGAAGCATGAGAAAAATGAATATCGAATCAGCAAAAAACGTGGCTTTCCATATGAAAGTCATAATGATTTCTCTCTAGAAAATAAGCCGTCTGGGAAGTGGGTATATAGTTGAATAAGATGGTTTGGGATGTTCTGTGTGATATACACACACATACAAAAACAAATCAACACATTTTTAAAAATGTATTATATTTGAGGAGGAAGCATGGAAATTTACATCATGTTAATTAGTAGAAGTGATAAACATTACCATTGAAATCTACCCAATGACTTTATAGACATACACAGGCGCCAAGGATCCAAGTGCAACCGATTATGACTAGTGATAATCAGATACATACAGATTAAAGATACATGTGCCAACATCTCAGCATTAGTAGCAAAAACAATGAGTCTTTGTGCAAGGAACAATATATTCTAAAATGAAATGGAGATCTTTTTTTAAAAGGTTAAAAACTCATTCAACTTTATGTCTTACAGGGCTTATACTGAGTTCAATATTGTATAACTGTATTAATGCAACTGTGAACCCAGAAACTTACAGCCACTTATAAAAGAGATGTACTCTTGCTCTGGAGTGTGTTACTGAATACGTTAAAGCTGTAATGAAATGCTTCTTCTAATCATGTAGTTATTAAAAATTTAAATTAATGAATTAATTAATTATTTTGGATGTGAATCACTGAAAAAACTCAAAGCTCCTAGAATTAAGTAAAAATACCACCACTTTCTAAACTTCCCAGCTGCTTATCTTCTGGATATATGCTATAAATTAATGTAGTTGCTACCAGATCCTAGATCTCGCATAGATTTGGCCAAACAGCAATCAAGATCACCAATTTTAAGGCATTATGGTGGAGTGGAGTCTGGCTCTCACAGACCAGGAGGGAGAATGGCAGCATTGTGGTCTTTAGGCAGCAACTCAAAGGATTCTTACCCAGCTTTGCAGAAATATAACCCTTACGGTTAGATAATGCATAGCTGGACATACTGAGACAAGCCTGTAATTCAATCACTTGAGAAAGGAAGGAAAGAAGATCAGAAGTTTCATGTCCAGCCTTGGCTACCTGAGGTCCTGTCTCAAATCTCCAAAGCAAACAAGTGAACAACAAAAATCCTTAGTCTATGCAAGAAGGCAAGAAATTTATACGTACCAGTACAGAATCACAGGTTGTCTTGCACACAGGCATCAGCTGAGGATTTTCATCTACTTTAACTGGAGACCCAAGGGAACTGGTTAGTTTTTATTGTTGAATTCTGTCTCCTCTATGATACGCTGAGAGTCTGGCTTCTGATACTTTCTGTAACTTAATGCAAAATTCACTCCCACAAAGGAGGTTTAGTTTCCCAAAGTCAAAAACTATAGTTCAAGTTGCATACACTTGACTGCTGACAACTGCAGCCTCAGTTCCCAACTTATTACTTCTTTTCACTTGTTCTGTCTTGACAGACATCTTTCCATTTCCTGATAACTGTTTCTAAACTCTATCATTCTCTGGGAAGGGGGTATGCTACTCATCCTCAAACTTCCCCCAATATCGCTACATATTCCAAACAGGAATATCCAAATAATGTTTGGTGAATAAATGATTCAATGAACAAAGATCTTAAATTATTAAGATTTATTGCCATTTTCTCAAGGAAACCAATCAGATTTAGGTACACATTAGAGTTGACTAAAATGGTTAAAGGAATCCAAAGATTAACCATTGGATATTTCCCCCTATATTTTCTCTCAACCTAATAAAAGAAGAAAAATTGTGTGATTAACCATAAACTTACAAAGAACAGCAGTGGAAAAACACCCCAAAGGAAAAAGACGAAACTACCTATCACCATGTAGAACTGGAACACAAAGTTGTCCTATACCATGGTCTACCCAGCTTAAGTCAGAATTTTGACTGCCCTCTTCAACACCAGTAAACGGATTCTAATACAGAGTCTTCACTTTGGGTCGGAGAAGCTGGTGCCCAATGCTCTGTAACCATGATGGTCTTACCCACCAGGCCCCTTCTGGTATAGGCCCTCTCTTCCTCTTCTCTGAAAGCCTCACCATAAAGGAATGAAAAATGACCTGGGCTCTTCCTTACGACCCTAGCCAAAAACTCTAAAACTTTCATCTTGGTGGTTTCAGAGTGGGCTCTTGTACCCCACAGGAACTCATAGTGTGGAGGATGACTGTTAGGCACCAGCCGATACTCCAGATAATTTTGCTGCACTAGATCTTTGGTCAGGAACTTCCTGGGTTCCCCGTAGATGGAGTGCTCCTCTCCATCATATATTCCTATCATGTTCAAGAATTCCCAGATACTTTTTTCAGAGGCACAGTTTCCCTCTATGAATATTATACCTAGAATAACTATCAGGAAGCCATTTCTAGGCATTCTTTGATCACTAGTCATCACGTCTTCATAGGTGAGGTTCAGTGCGTTGACAAGAACATAAGACCTGCGTATAGGACCATTTTTCTTTATATCAATGCCAAAAATCACCTCCAAGCACTTAGAAGCTTCTTTGAAGATCATAGGGAATTGTTCCTCATAGTCTTTAGTAACAACCTTCAGCATTTCGCATTTACTGATGGGCTCCTTCATTCGGTATTTGAGGATCAAAAGATTCACCAAGTCAGTCACCTTTTGATTTTGGAGTTTTTTCCTCAAGGATTCAGTATCTCTAAATTGTAAGGGGTTTAGGACTCCATCTTCTTCCTGGCTATTGGATTTGTCATTTAATTTTCCCCAAGAAGTGGAGTAAGAGATCTGAGAACTGTAGAAGATTCTCTGCATCCCTGCAACAGGCTCCTCCCCCTCATCTGGAGTGCCCCAAATCGAAAGAGAGGAAGATGAAGATGTGGAAGATGTGGAAGGACAGAAGGAGGACAACAAGGCTTTTAAAGATAATCGGGAGGAGGTGTTCTCATGATCATTGTTAGACTCTTCTTCCTCAGATTCCTCTTCCTCCTCCTCTTCTTCCTCCCCCTCCTCTTCCTTTTCCTCCTCCTCTTCTTCTTCCTCCTCTTCCTCCCCCTCTTCATCCTCTTCCTCCTCCTCTTCCTCCTCCTCCTCCTCTTCATCCTCTTCTTCCTCCTCTTCTTCCTCTTCTTCCTCTTCCTCTTCTTTCTCCTCCTCTCCCTTTTCTTCCTCCTCTTCTTCTTCCTCCTCCTCTTCCTCTTCCTCTTCCTCCTCAGTTAGGGGACAATTTGTAAATATCCACCTCTTTGTTTTAATGGGGTCCTGGAAGGCTTGCTCAAGACTGAGGCGTGGACACTTTCCATAGCGAGGCATAACGACTGGAAGTGGAGATTTAGACTGGAATGTAAGCAGAAGTGTACATGAATGGATCCCACATTCTTAGGAGAGGGAAAGATAGTGAGTGGCCTCAGGTGAATATCCATCTTGCCCCTGCTGGTTCTGAGAGAAGCATACTTACAGGTCTTCTCTGTTGGTGATATGCCAGAGCTTTGCAAGTCTGTTGTTCTTCTGGTTGCTTGTCTAATTGGAACCTGAAGAGGGATGTGAAAAAGTTCCTCAGTGTTCAGACAGCTGGCAGATCTTGTAACTCTGATGCCCACCCTGAGGGATGTATCTAGGTGCTTTGGGGACCTGTCTGTTCTGAAGTCAGGGTGATATCCTTGGTGCACATTCAGGGCATGCATCTTACATGACTCCATAACTTCCTGAACCTTTTCTATTCTTTGATTTGAGGGAATATGACTCATATTAAGGACCTCACACAAATTTCTGGTAGCTCTGTAAGATGAGCTGAGAGGGTCTCCCAAATTTAAGACTTCAAGGACACCCCTAAAATTCCTCAGAGCTAATACAGGTGAGACCTGATTCTGAGATCAGCACAGTTCTGGGTAGATGGCTCTCCCCTACCAAGTCTTAGATTCTAATCATCTGCTGTGTTGAGACAGTTGCTAAGGGAAAGACTTCATATTCCTGAGACAAAGAGGAAGAAGTAAGGCAGCCCCATTTTTAAGCACACTCGTCAAGAGCCATCCCAGGGTGATAGTAAGAGCTGACCAAACAATGTTCCCACCTCCCAGGTGAGAAGGGCACTCATTTCTCAATCTGATACCTGTTCAGAGCTGTGGATTCTGTTGGCCTTCGTTTGCCCCTCAGAGCATTGCTCTGAGATCACCAAGCTGGGGGAAAGGCCACACAGGTTACTCAGGACCTCTAACAAGTTGTAGCATGGGAAAGGCAGCATAAGGTGTACCTTCAGTCCTAGAAATGGGGGTTGCAGCCTCAGTCCTCACTCAGCTTTAATTCCTGGCAAAGTCTAGAACACCGCCTACTGCTGACCTGATGTACCGCCTCTTCACACTGTAGTCTCTTCAGATAAATGTCCTCACTTCACGAGAGCACAGACAACAGAGAAATCCTGGAACTCTTCCTGGTGATGATTTTACACATTTATACTAAGGCTTTCCTTTATTTCCCTGGAACACTTCATACAAAACTAAAAGGTATCAAATCCAGTGATCCCCTACACCAGGGTCAGTTATGTTAAAGGAGATATGCAATCCTACCTCAGGAGATTGTTTTTACTGTTATTAAGACCTCCCTCAGCCTTTCCATCTAACCAAGACCTCACAGCCCTGAAGTACTACCATCCCATGGCTCTTGGGAGAGCTTGTGGCAGAAGTCAGAACCCATTCCAATTGGTTACCACAAGCTGTATCCTCTCAGGGCTGGAAATAGGTTGACAGCCAGAATCTATAAAATCCTTTTTTGCTCAGGGGAGGGAGGAAGAAAACAAGGGAGGAGGTTAGGAGGGAAAGATAAAATTTTTTCCATTCTTACCAAATGTCCTTAACTTGACTCTCAGGACTCTGCTCTATAGGGACTAGCCTTCAAGTAGTGTCATCTCCTCAGATGGGAGCCCTTATCTCCTTGAGACATTCCCCAGAAAAACAAATGAAGTAGTTCCACATATAACTCCTGCCTGCAATATCACTAAGACTGGAAAAAGAAACCTGGATGAGTGTGGGCTTACCTCTCTCTAATACTGAGTTAACATCATGTTCCTTGCCCTATGTTGGCATCAAGGGAGGGTTCCATTTTTATTTTCTGATGTAAGTGTGGCCACAGTAGCTAAATTGGCCAGGATAGGATTTGGGACTCCCTTTGCAAAGCTGCCCTGGGCACCTTGGACAAATGTCTATTTCTCTCTAAGAACACAATTAAATGTGAACTGTTGTCGCATCTTGTGCATCTGTCCAGGATCTCCCAGGGTTGACAGTAGAGGATAGACTCCATGTTTTTATTAGGGCAAGGGGCTATATCCTCTGTCCTCCCATGAACTATTGATGTTGCTCCCTGAAACCAAAGCCTCACTTCAATGAGACAAACTCCATTAGTTCCCAGAAGGATTGACCAAACATACCTGTCCACTACTGCCTGTATCTTGAATGCATGGAGGGGTTTTCGGTGGGGGGGGGGGCTTCTGTTTGTGGCAGTAAGAACTATAAGCCATCCTCAAAGGATTTATATTAATTTCTGACAGGCCATGCACAGCCTCTGTTCTGTTCATGTGAGGGTGCTTTCCTCCATCCAAGGGACCCATCTCCTCCACATAGCTCCCCTCATTCTTGTCTCAGAATCTTCTCCATCTTGAAGCCTAACCAGCCTCCTGAAATAAGCCTCACCTCCTCAGGAAAAGCCACCCTTCTGATTCCAAGATGGAAGCCCAAACCCAAACTGGGCACCATGGGCCCGACAGGCAAAGGAGGCCAAGGCTAAGGCCTTCCACAGCTATCATCAGAAGCCTTCTCAGGAGTCCCCCAGGTGCTTCATATCAATGCCTGGCAGAGCCAACCCAACTTCTTCTGCTGAGTGGAGCCAAGGTCCCTTGGGAAAAAAAAACGACTCTTCTAATTCCAAGAATTCTGCCAAGCAATTCTCAGAGCTAACAGCAGAGGTTGCCCAGGGCCAAGGCCCTCCCATATCTGTGTTAGTAAGTTCTATCAGTCCTCCACCAGGGAGAGCCTGGAGCCCTCCCCTTCTCCCTGTCCCTCCCTCCCCCTCCCAAGACGAAAACCACCATGGAAATGGCAGAAACAAGCCATGTCACAATCTGAAGCATTCAAGAGACAAAGGCCAGAACAGATAAAGCTATCACTACAGAATCTGTGTAGAAAGGAAGGTTCTCAGTCCTCAAGCCTGGGACTTCCACCGGAGTCTGGAGTTTGGCCTCCTCAAAATACCTCATCTCTGTCAGACTTCTGACATGGAACTTGGGAAAGCTATAAACCATGACCCTGCCCAGGGCCCCTAGGGATAGATGGACCTACATCTCCTATATTTGTGGAAGAAGACTTACAGTCTTCTCTTAGGATCCTCCCCTTAATAGTCTCTGAGTCTGAAAAGCCTGCCCTGCTGACCAAGTGCAGCTCACTCACAAAAAGCCACCTCGCCTTCAGATTTTGAAAGAACTCCAGAATCCACATGCGCTGGGACCAGTCTTGGAGTCTCCTAGGAATGATAATGAAGGCCGGTGGAGCTAGCACACCTTTATCTGTTGGGGGTGGGGAATGGCAAGCCTCCCTGTTCATCATCTCCTACCAGGAATCCTGCCCGCCTGACCCCAGCCACTTCACAAAAAGCCTCAGTACCTCAGATTTATTTCCACAGATGAAATCTTGTAAAAGGCACACGCTGTGACAAGGCCTGCAGCTTCCTGTGGGCACCTGCCCACAATATCTGTTAAGAGGCAGGTTTCTAGTCCTCCTTGCAGGATCCTCCCCTCACGACTGGGTCTCCTCCCCTGCTGATTTGTGTACAGACCCCTCAGGAAAGCCTCACCTCCCTTAGGACTGGCAGACAGGGGAACTAGTAAAATATTACAAGCCATGACCCCACCTGGAGCCTCCTTGGCAAATGTGGCTATGCACCCTAAATTTCTGGGGGAGGGGAAGACTCCCAACCTTCCAGCCAAATTCTGTCAGTCTTCCATTCAGGGCCCTCCCCTAGTCATTTCCCAAGACTAGGACCTCTCCCTTGTCAATCTTTGACCTAAGTCTAGCCTCCACCCAAAATGCCTCACCTTCTTAGAATTGACCCTGCCCCCAGGGAAATCTAGACTGAAACAAATACATACCCAATCAGGTCTAGAGCCGTGGACAGCTGTCAGCCCGAACTGGATTAACGCCCCCTATTTGTCTCCTGGAGGGCAAAGCTCCCACTCCTCCCAGAGGGTCTTCCCATTCAAGACTTGGACGCTTCTCCCAGTTGACCAGATTCCAGTGCTCTCCGAAAAGCATCACTTCTCTGGACTCTCAACATAGGAAAAAGATCCAAAGAGCTTCTTCCCAGCGGGGAACCACCTAGGAAAAACTGCTGGGAGAGGGTAGATTAGCACAGCCTCTATCTTTATAGGGCAGCAGGCTCCCAAGCCACCCTAGGATCCTCCCATTAATACTCCCTACGGCTGGGACTCCTTCCCTGCTGACCAGAGTCCAGCCCTCTCACCAAAGCCTCACCTCCCAGGGGGAAAATGACCGTGGAACTCTGGAAAGATTACAAACAGAAATCAGTAACTCTTGCAGTGGACTTGTCCCCTGTATCCATAGTGGGAGGGGCTCCCAGTCCAACTTCTGGTCATTTCTTGGGTAATTCTCTAGCTCTAGGACCCCTTTCTTCTTTTGTCATGAAACCATGTGCCTCAGAATCCCCAGAGAGAATTCTGGAAACCCAGGGACGACCCTAAGCATTAGGAGGGACCAGCATCATAAGTCATGATATACCACACCAAAGTACTATTACTGTGGAGGGGCGTGGCTTAGGGAGTCCCTGCTTTGTGTGGGTGGTTAAAGCTCAGTCCTAGCTCACCATCATTGCTTTGCTCTTGGCTGTCTGTGCTGTTTCTCCCTCTGAACCAGAGTTCACTGGACTTGGAACCACCCCTTCCCACTTCTGAAAGCTTCTCTTTTCAAATAGCGAGAGGGAAGCAGAAAGCAATACCTTTCTAAGCCCCAGGGCTTCCCGAGGTTTACAATTTAGCTAGGGTGGGGCTGAGGCCAGTGTTTAATCTGACCGGGTAAAAATGCCTTCAATCTTCCTCTGGAGTAATTGCATTTAATCCTGTAAAGCATAGGTCCCATCCTCTGACGGTCTGATGATCTTTTCTCCAGGCCAAGGTCCACTTCTACCTGATTGTCCTACATGACCTCCACAGCCATAAAGCATGAGCGGGTTTGAGTGTGTGTGTGTGTGTGTGTGTGTGTGTGTGTGTGTGTGTGTCCTTGTATATCTAGGGAAAGAAGTTCCCATTCTGAAAATCCTCAGACTCCTTCCTGAGATGTCTGCTAAAGACTATATCCCCTTTGCTATCCTGACCAGCAGGCAGATCTGTCTGATACCCTAGTGAAAAGTCAAGGGATTTCACAGTCGCCAACCTCCAGAACCTCCCATGGATGAAAGTAAGTGAGAGGCTGGATTCCATGGAGATCCTCTACCTGGGTTGAGGTCTACATAGATCTCTAGTAAGAATCTCAATTTAAATTCTAGCAAGACCTGGCCCCCTCCCCTCTCCTAAGGACTAAGGTAACAATGCCCTGGGGCTCCCAGTAGCTAAAGACCAGAGAAGGTGAGATTTGGAATGATTCTTCTGGAATGAGAGTTCTCTTGATACCTCCCTCAGTTGTTCACCTTGACAACTGTCAAAGCCTGGGCTCTGTTTACTGCTAAAGTATGCCTGCTGCCTCCAGTTGCCTGAAACTCCCTGGAATGTAATTCCCCTCAAACTGGAAATCAAAAGGGCTGTTAATTCGAGTTTCTTCTGGACTCTCCAGGACTAACACACCAGCAGCAGACTGGGATTCTGTGGGATGCCCTCTGCTCTTGGGGAGGGGGTTAGTCCTCAATCTTGAAGGTTTTATCTTACATTCCTCTGTGCCATTTGTGAGCATTTACTTAACCAAAAGTCTTGCAGAGAATAGTTTTAGGTTCTAGGCAAGATCCTAGATATGGGAGAAGCCACACCCGTGACAGAAAAGAAGTCAAACTTCTCAAAGGGTCTGTCCACCAGTGGAAACATTAGGCTTGGGAAAGTTTTTTATCTAAAACACTTCCACAGAGAGGAAGTTGACTGAGAATAATTCGGTTTATAGTTTTTTATAAATATTTATGTATTAATAAGTAAAGGGAGAAATAGATGAGAAACATGAAAAAAGTATGAATGAGAGGAAAAGCACATCGGTTAACATATGAGAAATAACAGAAAATATTATAGAATAGATGCAGAAAATGAAAGTCATGAAAGCCTAGTCAGGTGGGCAAACCAAAACAAACAATCAATTAAAGTACTAGTGTAAATATTTTTAAAAATGAAAGAAAGAAATAAGAAATGAAGAAAGAGAGAAAGAAATTTAAAAAAGAGGAAAGAAGATATAATATCAGTCAGTAGTTCTTCCCTAGTTCTCTGAATATGACTTTCCTGTCCCCTCAGGTTTCTTTTCTTTCTTTTTTTTTTTTTTTTTTTTTTTTTTGAGATGCTGACTTACAAGTTGCTATGTAGACCAAGCTGACCTAGATAGATTTAACAGAGATCTACCTGCCTCTGCCTTCTGAGTGCTGGAATTACAAGTATGTGCCACCATGCCTTGCATACCCCTGCATTTCAAATAGAGCTCTTCCCTCCTATATATTGTC
>NW_008358534.1:2783488-2788648 GCF_000622305.1 Nannospalax galili
TATGTAGACCAGGCTGACCTTGAACTCAGAGAGATCTGCCTGCCTCTGCCTCCCAAGTGCTGGTATTAAAGGCCTGTGCCACCACACCCAGCTCGGTTGTCTTTTAATTATTATTGTTATTTTAGGTGTATGAGTGTATTGCCTGCATGTGTGTAAGTGCACTCATGTCCTACAATGCCTGTGAAGGTCAGAAGATGGCGTCAGATCCCCTAGAACTGGAGTTATTTATGGTTGTTACCCGCCATTTGGTGCTAGGAACTGAACCTGGGTCCTTTGCAGGAGCATCCAGTGCTCTTAACCATTGAGCCATCTCTCCAACACCTCGGTTGTCTTTAGACCCTCCATGCTCTGGCTGCCAATTAATACCCAATGTCATCTCTGATGTGCTGGGGATCTTGTTTGTCACCTGGGGCTTTCTGTGACCCAAGCTTTGGGATAGTGCAGAAAGCCCACACATACTTACTTGTATTTGATCCTGGGTGATCTCTCTGAACAGATCTTTCTTCCTCTTACTGTCCTACAGCTTGCCTGAAGATACACTCACTGGTGAAGCTATGCCCAATTCAGCACATTTATGTTACTGTGTTGTCACCTGGGCAGCCAGTGGTAGGGGCAGTTCCTTCTCAGCCTGCTGATTCTGGGCACTCAGAATTTCTGCTGGGCTCTGGCTCCCATGCCACACTTCTGCCTCAGTGGCCATAACACTGCTAGGGCCTTCTCTGTATCCATGGCGTATTCAGCCCCTGTTAATGTCTGTACTACCAGGTCGCTCTCTCTCCAGTTTGCCATTTATATGGTGCCTATGTTTAGGAGTGGTCCACACCTCCATGGCAGCTACCTCTGACCCAGACCCAGTGTGAGTAGCATGGTGTGCCAGATACCAGTTGGCAGGGCTCCTGTCTGGGACTCCACAGAGAAATCTGTAGATCTCACCTTGGCTAATCTATTTTTTCTTCAACTCTTTCTCTCATAGGAACAGATTCTAGTGGTTGTTTTTCCTGCTCTCCTTCTTCAATAGGTCACACAGAGGCAGCTTCTAATCTTCCACTGTACTAAAAACTAATTTTTGGACATTTGACCAAACATTTAAAAATTAATTAACATCATTCCTCTTCAAACTATGTCCAAAAATGGAAAGAAAGAAAACACTTCCAAACTCATTCTACAAGACCAAAGCTGGATGGAGAAACAACCACCATCAAAACCAAAACAAGATTAAACTTCTAAGTTGTGGACAAACATTCCTAGAAAAGGGCTCCCTCTTCAAACTGAACCTTCTGCAAGGCTGATCACCTGATTGGAACGCCAATAAGTGTGGCGAATTTGGAATTTTGTGGGTCCAGAGCGCAATTAAAATTTATTTGGGGCCATCTTTAGTCCCCTAAATACCCATTCTTTGCCCACCTCTGTGTGTGACCGACCATTCTGTGACTAATGACATCAAAACCTTTTGGAATGTATTAACAGAAACCTAACTTCCATCAACATAAGGGCTGAATGCTATCAGATAGCAACTGAGACCTATAGCTGAGATTTCAGTTTCGCTGTAACACTTACTAATTATTCCACAAATGTACTTGAAAAGTACGTTGACTTACAACTTTTTTTGTTCTGTTACTATAAAAACTTCATGAAACTGCTTCCACAGTGGAATATGGTTTTGGAGTGATCTAAACTGTGCTCCCAGGTCAGGGTCACTCATATTTGTCTCCAGAAAAAAAAATTATCTTTTATCCCCTTAGGGTGAAAGTTGTGCTTTTGCATGGATAAAGTCAATATTTCCAATAAACATAAATGTAAAAATTAATAAAATAATAAAATACTAGTAAGTTGAGTCTAACACTGGGTAAATAAGGTAATTGACCATGTTCATATTGAATGTCTATCAAGAACTCAAGGATCGTTCTGCATGTAGAAAGCATAAATACATCACCCAGACAATATGAAGGATAAATATCATATATTCATGCCAACACAGACAGAAAACCATTCAACAGAATTCAATATTCCTTCATGATTAAAACAAAAAAGTCTCTGAGGAGCTGGAGAGATGATTCAGCAGTTAAGAGCACTGACTGCTCCTGCACAGGACCTGGGTTCGATTCCCAGCACCTACATTATGGCTAATAACCATCTATAACTCCAGTTCCAGGGGATTCCAATGCCTTCTTCTGACCTCCATGGGCATTGTGCAACATGGGTGCACTTAACTGACATGCAGACAATACACTCATACACATAAGCAAAAAACGATAAATGTTTTTTAAATCTCTATGAACACTTTCATTATAGAAAAATCATATGAAGGGGATCCCAGTCATTAGTGCCTGTTCATGCTCAGACAATATGGCTGACATGGATTTCAGGCATGAGCCAAGATGGTTAATACTGAACATCTGCAGGGCTATGATTCAGCAAAAAATGGCTTGTACCAGATGTTTAGGGACCCCCACACACACACACAAAACAATGGTGTAATCTTTTATACAACTAGCTTTATCAAAAAGTCACCTTTGGGTGATTTCTTATAAAATGTGTTTGGGCCAAAGGACACATGCCCTGTCCTGAAGAAAATAAATCATGTTGCATTTTCCAGCAGTTCTGTGTTCTTTTTTTAATCTCCAAGCTCCTGGCAACAGTCTGTCCTTAGCCTCCAAACTCAACATCCACACTATATATACCACAGCGTAACAGAATAAAGCCTATTGGATGTAACAAACCCACATCCAATACAGTAAATAGGAAAAACCTGAAGTCATTTCCTCTAAAATTTGGAGTAAGACAAGGTTGATGACTTAAAAAACTCTTATGCAACATAGTACTGGCAGTTGTAACCAGAGCATTTAGGCTGGAGCAAGAAATAAAAAGCATACAAATAGGAAGGAAGTCAAATCATCCCTTTGTAGATGGTATGATTTTATCTACATATATAGAAACCTAAATGACATCAAAAGGCTATTAGAAATGATAAGCAAATTCAGTGATGCTACAGGACACAAAATCAACAGACAAAAGCTCAGTAGTATTTTTATACGTGAATAGTGAAGTGCCTGAGAAAAAAAAACGAGTTTTATTTCTATTCACAAAAGCTAGAAGAGATGAAAGCCTAGAAATAAATTTAGCCAAGGAAATGAAAGACCTTTACGATAAATTCACAAAACATTGATGAAAGAAGTTGAAAGCATATGCACAAAAATAATGAGAGTATTTCTAACATTTCAAATTTAACTATGCTTAATACATATTTTAGGAAATGGATGTCTTCTTCTATTAGTTTCTGAAAAGATTTACCATAACAGTGCTGGGTTTCTTTCAGTTTTTATTTTCCTGTGGCCACTGATAAAATGTTGTTTTCTTCTTGTTATGGGCTGAGTTTCGTTCCCTCCAAATAAGATATTGAAGTGTTAACCTCTAGTATCTCAGAGTGCTGCTCTAGAGGCGGGACCTTTAAAGAGCTATGCAAGGTAAAATAAGGTCATGTGACTGGTGGAAGTGGAAATTAGGACGCTGATACACAAAGAAGATTGTGTCAACACTGAGGGAGAAGACAACCACCTAAAGCCAAAAATAGATAACTCATACAAAATTCTCCTGGTATTTCATTTTGGACTTCAAGACTAGAGAACTACAAACAAATAAATTCCTCTTCTTTAACTTACCCAATCTGTGGTACTTTGTTATGGAACTCTAGTAAACTAATACACTCCTCCAATTTGGTAATGTTGGCGAGTAATTTCTAAAGTCAATCAAACTTTCACTTCTCAGACATGGTCTGTTAATTATTTAGTTTTGTTTTGTTTCATATTGGTATTTTTAGCTGGACGCTTTCTATGTATTAGGTATTTGTCTCCTTGGGACAAAAAAATACCTGACAAAAGCAACTTTATTTGGGCTTATCGTTCCGGAGGATATAGTCTATCATGTTAGGGAAGATGTACAACTGGTCACACTGCATCCATAGTCAAGAAGCAGAGAGTAAAAAATGCTTTTTTTTTATTTTTTTTCTCCTTTTTATTCAGTATACTATCCTAGTTCATGAAATGGTACTGCCCATACTCTGGGTGAGTTATTCCCAACTCTGATGGGGATCATTTCTGCAGAAGGTGAATCAAAGACAAGACAGAGACCAGCTATCTCTTGAAAACAAGAGAGAGTTTGGACACTGGCAGAACACCGCCTCCCACTCTAGGGCAGAACATTGCCTTGGATAGTAACAGAAAAGAAAACACCCTTTACTTTGAACTTTGCTTGCTTTATGTTTTGCACGCTGTATCCTTAGCTGACCCTGCTCATTAGGTATAAAGAGCCACTCTTAGAATTAAACTCACCTTTCTCCACCTGAGAGTTGGGTCCTTTGCCTTCAATCATTCCGTTGTCCACCAGCAGACCCGAGTCTCTACACACCTCAATTAACCTAATCTCAATAATCCTTTACAGAGATGCACACAGTTTTGTTTCCATGATGATTCTAAATTCCACCAAGTGGACAATCAAGATTAACTATCACCAGGGGTTTGTATGATGAGGCCAAAGACAGAGAGAACATGTAGTCATTTAAGGAGATGACCACTGGCACCAAAGAGAGAGGAAATAATGGCTGTTCGGCTGGTCTTCTGCTGATCTGCCTGTTGGCTGAATCAACGTGGTTATAAAATACTGGCTAGTCGAGAAACTGCAGTGTTCGAGCTGTATTTTTTTAATATTTTAATTATTATTTTTATTTTATGTGTATTCATGTGTTGCCTGCATGTGGGTAAGTGTACCCATGTCGTTCAATGCCTGCAGAGGTCAGAAGAGACTGTTGGATCCTCTGGAACTGGAGTTACATACAGTTGTCAGCTGCCCTGTGGGACAGTTCTTAGCTATCATGTGGGTGCTAGGATTCAAACCTGAGTCTTCTGCAAGAACAGCCAGTGTTCTTAAGCGCTGAGCCATCTCCCCAGCCCTCAAGCTGTATTTATTGTAAAATCAAGCATATCTATATTTACATATTCAGTGTAAAATCACATCTAAATTGATGCAGAAATATGTTTAATAATCCATTTTGCTTCCATTTCACTTTCCTGGCCTGAGCTGGTCTAGATTCCCTCCTCTATGTTTCCATACACCTTCGGTCTCTCTCTCTCTCTCTCTCTCCCTCCCTCCCTCCCTCCCTCCCTC
>NW_008358534.1:2788723-2805599 GCF_000622305.1 Nannospalax galili
CTGTAAGTGCAAAGACCATGTGTCTCCCACTGTATATACAGTGTAAACTGTAAATATTTGGTTGTTAAATCACCTGACATTTTGTTGCCTCTGAATTGCTAAATAAACTTTGTAATTATTTTAACTCTGTTTATCCAAAGTTGAAAACCACACAGAAGATATGATTGTAATAATATAATCACAGAAATTCAATATGTCAACTGTTTCTATCTAGTCAAACCATATTCTTACTAGACATAATGATCATCAACCATTATCTGACCCAGGAATCCCATTATTCACCACATTTACATGGCAGTGTTTTGGGAACAGCACCTTAAAAACCTATTAAGACTGTAAAGTGAAAGAGTTATAGGAGAAATATGCTGATAGCCTGAAAAAAAATCTTGAAATGTTAGTTTTCTTTTTTCCCCAAAATCACTTTAGTAATAGAATTTTCTCAAAAGTAGTGAGTAGAAAATAGAACTATTAATCTCAAAGATTGACAGATATATCTCATCCAGGATTTAATAAAAACCACAACCACCTTGCCTGGATTTCCTAAATGACTTCAGAATTGCAGGGCTACCTATGTGGAATCAAATTCTCCTGATAGCATACCAGTCCTAACATCTAGATTCTATAAAGGCAGGTGTGCAGCAGAGGAAAGGGCCTTGGAAGAGCATCTAATCACTCATTGTATCTTAGACAGGCTAGAAGGTAGCGAATTCTTTATATAACATGAAAAGTTTCCCCTGTGTAATCATTGACTCTTCATTAGTTCTATTTCTACTTTATGGAACCACAATCAGTTTATGAAAAGAACCAATTGAGAACACTTGATGTTTATAAATATTCAACCTGTAAACCTTAGCCTCTTTGATGACTTCCACTAAAACATAATAACATTAACTACAAATGCCAAACATTATACTGATAAAACAACCAACAAACAATAGAAAACCCCACATTCTGAGCTAAGGAGATGCCTCAGTGGGTAAGAGCACTTGCTGCGTTAGCATGAGGACCTGAGTTTGGCCCTGAGCTCCCATGCAAAAAGCCAGGCATAGGCACTCACATGCTTATAACTCTGGAGCTGTGGGAGGGAGGATGGGGGAGCCAGGACAGGAGGTTCACTGAGGCTTCCTGATTGGTGGACATCAGCCTGCTTCCAGTTTCACTGAGAGACTCTGTCTCAAGGGAAGGCGTGATAAGGCAGAGTGATAGAACGGGACCCCTAGTTGGCTCCTCTGGGCACTGTACATGATTCAGGTAGAGACATGTGTGCATACACCGTATACATATATACAAAAAAATTCTAAAAGATAATTCCATCCTCAGGAAACTCATATATACTTTTCATTGTGAGACAGCATTTCACTAGACTTGAATTCATGATCCTCCTGCCTCAATCTACAAGTTCAAATTACAGGCACATGTCAATTAATATTCCATGCTTTCTACACTTTCAATAACATTTTTTTTCCTGGATCCAAAGGATTCATGTAATTGAGAATCTCAAGAATATCCTGATGAGAGCACCTAACCAAGTATTAGGTGCTAGAGAGAACAGAATTAAGTACTATGATCTCTTTTGATTCATTGGAAGAATCAGCAAAAGGAAGGGACATTATGAGGATGATACATTCAGAGCATTGAGAGTAAAGGGCAATTGCCCTAGCTCTTTCCTCAGCGTAGGCCATGCTAAAGGGAGAGGTTTTTTTTTTTTTTTGTCTTTTTGAAGCAGGGTCTCCCTGTAGCCCCAACTGTCCTGGAACCCACTATGTAGACCAGGCTGGCCTCGAACTCACAGAGATCCACCTGCCTCTGCCTCCCAAGTGTAGCCCCAACTGTCCTGGAACCCACTATGTAGACCAGGCTGGCCTTGAACTCGCAGAGATCCGCCTGCCTCTGCCTCCCAAGTGCTGGGACTACAGGCATGTGCCACCATGCCAGGCTTAAGCGCAACTTTCACCAGTACTAAAGTTGACACAAAAATTCAACTTCTTAGCCTGATAAGATAATCAAGTCTTCACCTGACTTTATGGTTCAGGGAAGCCAGAATGACAAAGAGAATGATCTTCTCACTAGAGTCTAAGTGATAATTACCTTCAAGGCCCCATGTATATGCTACTGCCTCCCGCCCCTATCTATAAACCGAAGTCCCTTGTGTCCTGGCATTATCTTATGCTTTTTATCATTGTCTGTTACAGTTTGCTTGGACTTGGCACAATTTGTGTGTATGGGAGTTTTCTGGACTGTACACTCCAGAACAAACACACAGCTTGATAAAGCAAGTATTCCAGGGTAGAAATAAAGGGAGATAAGAACAACCAAACAGCTTTCACCATCAGAACACCACATATCCCTCCTCAGCACACAGATCTTGATGTGAGAGGATTACATGACAATAGGTAAAGGGAGGTACTATAATAATGCAACCAAGGAGAAGACAGCTGGGGAAGGCCACATCCTAGCTTCATGTGGGCACTGATTGGTATTTCATGAGAAACCAGTAGATTATTACAAGATTCAACCATTGCTTGTTGCAGTTTTAAAATACCTCATTCCTACATTTCTGTGTGTACTGAAATGTGACATTTCGTATTTCCCTTGAAGCATGCTGTTTTTTTAAATGTCCTTTCTCTCCTAAGTTCAGCTTCTGTAGTGCACTTACATAATTACACTCAATACATTTCACGTGAATGTACTTCTTTCTCCTCTTATTTATTTCTGATATTTTATGGGAAATTGCTTAAGTGATGAAACACTCTATTGCCAAGTGTATCTTCAGGCAAAAGAGGAAAGGGTGGATTTACAGACAGCGCATAAACACAACATTATGAATATCTCTCAAGAATTGATGTTTATAAGAAGCAGGCATTTTTTTGCCATACTCAAAAGAAGTCATAAAATTCTCTATAATCCATAACATACCATGCAGACAACAGAATGGAACTCCGGGCAGCTAGTTCCTCAAGGCAAAGGGACAAAACAACAAACTAAAAACATGCTGGGATATCAAACTATTAACCAGGACAAGGTACTAATTTTGGCTATAGTTTAATGCTCTGTCAGAAGAGTAGAAAACAATTCTTTTTTTTTTTAAATATGGAACGCTTCACAAATTTGCATGTCATCCTTGCGCACGGGCCATGCTAATCTTCTCTGTATTGGTCCAATTTTAGTATATGTACTGCCGAAGGGAGCACTAGAAAACAATTCTTGAAGTAAAGAATTACTCTGGTAGTTCAAACTACATTTCCACTTCCACGTTATAGCCAAGGTTTCTAAACAACCTTTTAAAGCCTAAATGTTTCTACAGAAAATATGAGAAATATGTAAAGAAAACTGCACTATGCCCGTGGTAGAAGATACAGGCAAAAACAAAGCTAAAGGGTTTCTTCCTACTCTCACATAGTCAACACAGCACTTGAACTCTGGTTATCAAAATGTGCGGGATTTCTCCCTACCAGCACCCACTTCTGCAGTGGACACCAGCTAAGTGTCCTCTAATTCAGTTCAGTTCCAACACTGTCAAACTGGAAATGACATCAAATCCCATGGGTTGAGAGCTCCATTCCTACAAGACAGCTGGGTGCTTCAGATGCTAATCACATGCCCCCAAGCTATAGCCCCTGCTTCTGACCTGGAGTTCTCCCAAACCCTACCTCACTTTACTTTGACCTAAAGGATGTCATAGAGGATGTAGATGATGAAAGCAAAGGGCAAAGTAGTGGGAATGGGTGGATCTTCCTTGCCTTTCTGATGCTCCACCTTCAAGAACACCCAAATGTTTTTCATTTTCAGATGCTCATCTGTACCTAGACCTTTTGTATTTTAATGAGAGCTTCATTATGTAGGGATAACTGATTTTATCTTCAGTTGGTGATTGGTTAAACCTTCAACACTTCAACATCCTCCCTGAGGCTGGAAGATGAAGGTGAGAGCCACAAACTTCTAATCCTGCCTGGATCTTTCTTGTAACCATCCCCCATTTTAAAGCTCCCTAGAGACCCACAGCCACCAGTCATCTCATTACTACATTTACGTTTTTAATTTTTGTTTTTATTTTTTGTATATAAGTGTTATGCCTGCGTCTATATAAGTTCACCTGTGTCGTGCAGGGCCCTCGGAGGACAGAAAGGGTGTTGCATCCTCTGGAACTGGAGCTACAGATGTTGTTAGCTGTTGTCATGTGGGTGTTGAGATTCGAACCCTGATCCTCTGCAAGAGCAATCAATGTTTTTAACTGCTGAGCCATCTCTAGCCCTTCATTAGTACATTTAAAAAGGCAAAAAATCCACACATTTCAATCAACATTCTAACATTAAAGGAGGAGGGGCTCCAGAGCCATTGACAATTGATGTCTTCTGGGGGGAGGGAGAGTCAATTTCCTTTAAGGGTGTGTCCCCTTGTAAAGCGACTATGCTCCAGTGGATTGGCCCACACTAGTGAATATAAGAATATCTGGGTAGCACAGACTGAGTGATTGAAAAATAAGTAGGACACGAAGTTGGGGGTGGTGGAGGGTGGATCTGGGAGGGGTTGGGGGAGTAGTGGGGAGTTAATACTATGGAAATTCATTATACGAAATTCTCGAACAATTACTAAAAAGGATGTATGTTTCTTAAACATTCTCTTGCTGCTTCAAAGATTCCAAAGGTTTTAGGAACTTTTTGCCAGGTAGTAGAATGAAGATCAAATATATATTTCACAATATTGCCACAGCCTACAGATAAGATTCTTTAAAATATTGGCACATGCCAGGGGTGGTGGCACATGCCTTTAATCCCAGTACTCGGGAGACAGAGGCAGGCGGATCTCTGTGAGTTCAAGGCCAGGCTGGTCTCCATTAGCGAATCCGGGCCAGCTGTGGCTACAGGGAGACCTTGTCACAAAAAGACAAAAACAAAGTTGGTACAGTTACTTCTAACCTTTTTCCTATGTAAATACAGAATAATACCTCTTCCTTAATAGTGCAAAGTATCAGTGAAAACAGTAATCAAACATTATATTAAATAATTTTAGGAGATTATCTCTAGAGCAGTATGTTCCTCCCTACCAGCAACCAGCTAAGTGTCTAATTCAATTCAGTTCAATTCAGTTCTAACACTGTCATCATGCAAATAGCCATACATCTGTTACTCCACACCCTACCTAGCATCTTCCATTATCAGGACTCTACTCCAGAGTAGAAAGTATTACAAAAGACATATCATTGTCACCCAAACCCACAGTTTACATTACATTCTATGTCCATAGAATACTGAATAATGACTGGTATCCACCACTATAATATGGTAAAGGACAATTTCATTGCGCTCAAACACCTCTGACTTTCACCTAGTCATTCTTCTTACCCTATAGCTCTAGTCAACCACTGATCTTTGTATTGCCTTCCCATAGGTTGCTTTCCTCTGTCATGTGTTTTGAATCATAGCTGTACTGTTCACAGATTGACTTCTTTCATTTAGTAATATACATTTAAGTTTCACACACACATTTTCATGTCTTGATCATTTTTTAGCACTATGTAATATTCCATTGACACAATGTAACACAGTTTATTCATCCATTCACAAGTACCAAAAGGCATTTTAGTTGAGTCGTTTTGCAATATTGAGTGAAGCTGTTATAAGCATCTGTGTACATGTTTATAGATGGGCATGTTTTAAAGTCCTTTAGTGGATTACAAAGGAGTTTGATTGCTAAATGACATGGTAAAGTTACTTTTGATTTTCTTTTAATTGTCCATGTGTCTTTCAAAATAATTGTATGCTTCACTTTGACTATCATTTGAGGACACTCTTCCTCTCCAAAACGCAGGTTTCATGTGTTGAGATTCAATCTTTATTGTGAGATATTAAGGGGGGGGATTTACTGAGAGTATACTGTTTAGAGGTGAGGTTTTATAGAAGTGATTAGGTTTAAGTAAGGTCATTAGAATTGAGCTTGCATGACTAAATCTTGGTGGCTTTTTTTTGGTCTTTTTGAGACAGGGTCTCCCTGTAGCCACTTCTGACCTGGAACTCACTATATAGACCAGGGTGGCCTTGAACTCACAGAGATTCGCCTGCCTCTGCCTCCCAAGTGCTGGGATTAAAGGTGTGTGCCACCAAGCCCTGCACATTTGGTTTTAGTAACAGAAAAAAGACAAATCCAGTATAATGCTGCGTTCTCATTAGCACATCTTTGACAGAATGTATTATTGTTATTATTATTATTTTAACTCTACTATCAGGTGAGTACTAATGCCCAATTGTTCTTTTAATTTGAATTTCCTTGATGGCATATGATGAGGGAATCCATTTATAAGTCTTATTTGGTGTGATATCTGCTAAGTTGTTGACCATTTGTTTGATTTTCTTTGTGTCTGGAGTGGGAGCAATCTTTCATTTTGTTTTCTTAAGAAGAGATCGTGCTAAACAGCTGTGTTTGTACGGGCACTCACTAGTAGACAATGTTGGCCTCAAACTCAGCAGTCTCCTACTAGTAGTGGAGACATGCACCACCATATCCATCTTTGGCCCATTTTAAATCATGGTTTTTCATTTTCTTACTTTTGAGTTTTAAGAGTTCTTTGTATAAGGCCTTAATACAAGACCTGACACCTTGTAACTTCTCAGAGAAAACATGAGTAAAACATTTCAAGATATAGTCACTGACAGGGCTTTCTGAGAGAGACTGCAATAGTACAGGAAACAAATCCAAGGATTGACAAATGGAATTACATGAAATATAAATGTTCTGTACAGCAAAGGAAACTATCAGCAGAGTGAAAAGATGACAGCTTACAGAACAGGAGAAAGGTCTTTCCCAGTTCTACGTCTAATAGAGAGTTAATATAGAGGATTTATAAAGAACTGAAATGCTTTAAAATATTTTAAAAATTTATTTATTTTTATTTTATGTATATGAGTATTATGTCTTCACATATGGCAGTGCCTCCATGACCCATGGTGTCTGAGGAAGCCAGAAAATGTGTTAGAGCCTCTGGAACTGCAGTTACATACTTTTGTTAGCCGCCATGTGGGTGCTGGGATTCGAACCCAGGTCTTCTGCAAGAGCAGCCAGTGCTCTTAATCACTGAACCATCTCTCCAGCCCCAAGCTGAAAATTTTAAACATCACAAAAACCAAAATCATCCAATCAATCAATAAATGGGTCGATGAAATGAACAGGCAGTTCTCAAAGTAAGAAAATAGAAACGATCAAAAACTATTTGACAATATACTTTGTTGGCAAGGAAATGTGAATTAAAACTGCTTTGAGAGTCTATCTTCCTCCAGTCAGAATGGCTAACCTTGAGTAAACAAAGCATAGTAAGTATTCCCAAGGATGTGGGAGGAACCTTTTTACAGTGTTGTGGGAGTATAAACTAGTCCAGCCAGTACGGAAGTCAGTTTGGCGGTCCCTCAGAAAACCGTAAGTAGTACTATAGCATATACCACTACTGGAAATATATATCTGAAGGAATCAAAGTCAATGCACCACAGACCATTTGGTATGTTAGTCACAATGCAGAAGACCAGGTTAGATGTGTGTCAACAGACTGATGGATAAAGAAAATGTGATAAATATACACAATGTAATTTTATTCAGCTATAAAGAATGAGGTCATAAAATCTCCAGGAAAATGGATGGATCTGGAAAGTATATTAGTGAGTGACCCAAACTTAGAAAATCAAATACAGCATATTTTCTTTCATATGTGGACTCTAGGTTTAAATTTATGTCCAGGCATGGTGGCACACACCTTTAATTCCAGTACTCAGGAGGCAAAGGCAGGTGGATCTCTGTGAGACTGAGGCCAGCTGGTTTGCAAGGGGCTTCAGGGAGACAATCTCAAGGAAACAAACAAAAAAACTCTCTATATGGGGATGGTTTATGAAAGTGGAGGAAAAGAGCTTAAGTGGGGGATGAGAATGTAATGTGGAAAAGCTCTTGGTGGAAAGGAAGAGAACTAGAAAGGGTGGCCATGGGGAATGTGGGGTAGCAGGATGGTGAATAAGACCATCCTCTGATAGATGCCATTCTCCCACGGTCAGTTGTGCCTGCTTGTTTAATATCCTCACGGCTGAGCTTGTTAACTGTTCATACGTCTGCAAGGAAGGGGGATGCAGGAAAACTCAAGGGACCCTCCCTTGACAGTCCAGTCACACCTCCCAGCCAATCTTTTGAGCTCTAGTTGCATGTGGCCTGGGGGAGGAGCTGAGGGTACCTAGGGTGGAAAGCCTAGGGGAGATTGCTCTCTCACCTTTTATGCAGCTATAGGGAAGTCACCATCCATGCTTGGGCCAAGACTTTGCAGAGTGGCCTTAAGAGAGCCACACCAAACTCCTTTAAGTAAACCCTCACCCATTTCTCTATAATAAGACCAATAATCTCACTGGTTTCCCAGATAATTTGTCACAGTTTTCTTCAGTTTGTCTTGTGGTTGGGACCAAGGGAGGAGAGAGGGTGCAAACATTGTTTCTACTACCTCCTAGGGGCTTTAGATACAAGGAGGAAATGTGGATGAATAAGAACAAAGTATATTGATATGTATGTGGGACAGTGCCATAATGAAACCCATTTATTTGTATGCAAGCATAAACAACTTAAATTATAAAGAGTTCTTTGGGGGGCCAGGGGATAGTTCAGCAGTTAAAAGCATTTATTCTATAAGTATGAGGACTTGACTTCAGAGCCCCATAGCCAATATGACTGCCTGGCAGGTGTAGCAGCCACCTTTAAATCCAGAGCTCAGGAAACAGAGGTAGGGGATCCCTGAAGCCAGCTGGCTCAATAGACTAGCCAAATTGCTGAGCTCTGTGCTCAAGTGAGAGACCATCCTTCAGAATACAAAGTGGAAAGTAATTGAGAATGACATCTGATGTCAATATCTGGTCTCAACACTCATGTGAACACATATGCATGTACATCTGCACACATACATACACCCACAAACATGCATACCACACACAAATACACATACTGGGAATTTTTTTTTAAATTTTTAAAAAGATAACTTTGTACATATGGGATTCAAAAAACAAACTTTTCCATCATATAGCTCTGACTCCTTTGTAATCATCAGTTCACTGTATTATGTGGGTCTTTTACTAGGCTTTCTATTGTATTCCAGTGGTTTCTACTCCTTCTCAATATAGCATTGTCTTAATACCAGAGGTTTTATAGTAAGTCATAATGTTGGCCAGTATTGCTCTTTTGAATTTGGACTCCTACAATGTTACTGAGTCTTCTGTATCTTTTCCGTTCTAATATAAATTATAGGATAAATTTGGCATTATCCATAATGTAACATCTGAGGATTTTAACTAGGATTGCATAACTCTATAGATCAATTTAGGAGGAGCCAACAGTTGGAGAATATTGAGTCTTCCTATCCATGGATATATCTATTTATTTAAGTTTGTTTTTATTTTTTCCAATGGAGTTTCTAAGTTTTCTCCATATTTTTAGCAAAATATATCAAAAGGTATATTCTTTTACTCCTTTGATATGGGCCTAAGATTTTCTATTGCAGATATGTCTGATGATGAGAGTTCTGTTGAGCTTTCTTGTAAAATACATACTTATAGAAAAGAATTTCATGTAACATCTTATCTAAATTGCAATAACAATTTTTTAAACTGCCAAGTTACATGAGGTAAGCGTTTTGTTATTTAAAATTGCTTTTCTATCCCCTAATATCCTTATTCACATCTAATTAATAGTCATTTTTGGAGTTTCACATTTATTGTGCCTTCTCAATGCTTTTAATTTTGTAATTAACTTTTTATTAAATTTCTTTATTTATTCATGTTGGGAGGGTGCATAGCAAGGTGCATTGTGGAAGTGAGAGGACAATTCGCAGGAGTGGGCTCTCTCCTTACATGTGTGGGTTCTGGGAATCAAGCTTGGTTTGTCAGGCTTGGAAGGAAGCATCTTTACATGCTGAGCCATCTTGCCAACACAAATTCTTTCTTTTTCCAGTTACTTCTCTTGGATTCCATATTTAATTAAATAAATTTGACAAAAACCAAGTGAAATTTTTAAAGGTTTACATATAAATACCAATGATTCTCTGTAAATATTCAACTCAGCTAGATGGGAATGTCACATACATACACAGAGATATGTAACTGCTATATTTGAATATAGGTGGTGTCCTGCACGAAAACATCATGTGTCAAAGTCCTGGTTCTCATAGTGCTGTTCAGTCCTCTCAAAGGTTCTCAGCACCTTTAGGTGCTGGAATTTTATAAGTTGTCCTCAGATCAAACTTTTGAAGGGGTTTGATGGACCTTGATCTCATCTTCCGCTCTGATTCCTGGTTCATTATTTAAGTGTTTTTCCTCTGTCATGATTTGAAATCATAATGTGCTACCCTCAGTTGAGGTATCATTCAATTTTGTACATGAGCTTCATGAGCCTCCTTTATGAGTTAATTGAGTAAGGTATTTGATTTTCTTGATAGAAAGACGATTAATACACCACTAGTCCTGAGCTTGATGTACCCTTGCAAGTATTGCATGTTTCATAGGAGGAACCAAAAACTACTTCAATTCCAACTTGAAGAACTGTTATTGTACATTTTTTTTGGTCTTTTTGAGACAGGGTCTCCCTGCAGCCCCAGCTGTCCTGGAACTCACTATGTAGACCAGACTGGCCTTGAACTCACAGAGATCCACCTGCCTCTGCCTCCCAAGTAGCTGTCCTGACTCACTATGAAGACCAGACTGGCCTTGAACTCACAGAGATCCACCTGCCTCTGCCTCCCAAGTGCTGGGATTAAAGGTGTGCGCCACCACGCCCGGCTCTGTTATTGTACATTTTAATTATGAAATTGAGATTGGATTACATATCACTTCTCTTAATGTAGCTTGTTTCTGTAAGTACCGTCATCAAATAACATTTTAAATGCAAAAACTAAGACTATAGTTAATGTGAAATATTTAGGACTTTTTTGTGTTGTCGTTTTAAGATGGAGTCTCATTCTATAGCCCAGTCTGCCTTGGAACTCATAGAAATCCTCATGCCTCGGCCTCCTTAGTGCTGCCAATAGAGGTGTGAGCCACCACACCTTGCTTGAATCTTATAAACTCAAAAATCACATAGACAAAAGGAATAAATATAAATTTAATCACCATATAACTGTTAACAAAGTTTTGTTTAAGGCTTTTTGTAAAGTTTGGGGGAAAGGAAACAAAATATAATTTTTTCCTGTTAGTTCTTTAATTATTAAGTAGTTTAGACGTGCAGAACATCTCTTGAAATTCATACCTTTATGCTAACAACCCAGCACATGTACTAAAGCATTGTATACGTATAAACAAAATCTCCTGTTTATCCATTTAGTTCCCAATAAGAGGCACACAGTGACATACTTAGCACAGAGCCATTGCAGGAGAGTCTGTTGAAGAGGGGATTATTTTTAAAAATTACATATAAAAGAATCATAATAGGCAATATCAAACCTCACTACTAGTAAACAACTAAGATGTTAACTGTAGACCCAAAGAATGAGAAAAGAGAGATACCTGAAATCCAAGGAAGATCCACCCAGAATTGGTTTTAAATGACTTCATAAAAAGTCAAGAGAATACTCCTCTCTCTCTCCCTCCCTCCCTCCCTATCTCTGCATCTCTTCCTCTGTCTCTGTCTCTGTGTGTGTCTTTCTATCTCCTCTCTCTCTCTCTCTCTCTCTCTCTTCTCTCTCTCTGCAACATTATCAATGTTTCCCTATTATCTGAACCCTTACTGATGCTGAAGAATGTGGAAAAGCCATTGACAGAGTTTATAGATGTCAGCCTCCCAAAGTAGATAGCAGAGTGGGGTAGGATAGAGAGTTAACCAAAGTGGGTCAGGAGACATTTCTCCAGCATCTTTTTCCTATTTTATTTATTCCACATCCCTCCTCCCTGCAAAGAGGTATTAGTAATCTAAATCTGTTCAATAGTTCCTTCCATAAGAATATGCTTTTATTATATTCATATATCCATATTCAATATCAAGTATTCTTTGTCAGTTTTATTAAGAGTTATTTGTCTCATATTTAGGATGATTATCCCCTCAAATTACTTGATAAAAATAAATGCTCCAGTCCTCTTTAAAGTTCAGTGTGACTATACAACTTACTATGGACAACAAGATAAGAGTTAAACCAAAAATATGCAACTTCCGTACAAAAGTTTTAACAACTAACATTCAAGTCATTGTACTTGCTTCCTACTGATGAAGTGCTCAATCATATGATAAGAAGAAGGGTTTATCAGCTGGGGACTCTGAGTGACCCAGGAACAAAGGCATCTTGATAATTCATGCTAGATACATCATGGCATTAAACTACTAAGATTTGGAAGACTTTGCTAAGGTAGAATAACCTAGCTTGTCTAAATTGAAACATTTTGAATGGTTCAAAAATCTGAATGAATATTACCCTATTTATCATCCAGAAAATTTTTGCTTAACAGTTTAGAGGTTTATTAATGCTTCTGGATATGCCTGTAATTCATTTCATATGTGAACATGCCTGATTTATCTATTTTCTCATTGATGGCATGCATACTCAGGATATTTAAAACTATTTTCTATCACTAATAATGATGAAATGAACATTCCAGTACATATCTTCTGTGCAGATGTGCAAGAATTTTTCTAGGGAACACACTCCAGGGAGGAACAACGAATGAGCTTCTAAGCTTTTTCAAAGAAAGTAGCAGATCAGGAGGAGACTTTGATCATTGTGAACTATACTTTCCGCCAGAAAGGTTTTCAGAAATCTTTGTCCCCTCAGGAGTGTTAATCCCGCTTCTCTCAGAACACTAAAACATGATATTCAGAGAAAAATGTATTTTAAAATTGGTCTGACCTTGAGAGGACCAAAAGCATCCTTAAAAATTAAAGAAACCCACCTTAGAGAGCAATGGTTATACAAAAGCAATACCAATTACCTTTCTAAAAAATCTCCCAGGATATAAGACAAATTGAGATGAATAAAATAGTCTATTCTGAAGTCGTTCCGTGAAGATTTTCCCTTTTCATTAATATGATGAGAGATAAGACTACATAATTTGTCACTAACTCACTGATTCAAGTATTATCAGGAAGGACAATTGGTGAGTAAACATTAAGCTGCCAATCATACGTCACAAGAATACAGCATGTAAATGGTTCTTTTTCTATTATATTTCTTCCACATTTTCCATTTAAATTATTAAAACAAAACAATCACCATGTAAATGAAAAATCTGAATAATGGGATTGCTTCCTCTTCTTCAAAGGTGCTACAAAACAGAAAGGCATCATGGTAACATTCACCAGGAAAGGAAAATGACTCAGAATATGTGACATAGACATATATTTCTTGGGAACCTGTCATAGAAACATGTCATCACACAGATAACATGTGTTTCACATGAAAATATTAAGGACATAGGTGTAGCACAAATTCTTAGTGCACAGCAGACCCTGAAATACAGTTACAAGAATAACTGAAAAAGTTTATTCAAAAGAGAAGATGTGATTATACAATTCTATAATAGCCTGGTAAGATTTTTTTTTTCCTGGATATTGAAAGAGTCTGGAAGTCATATACCACATTACTGAGTTGTTCTCTAAACACTGGCTTGCAGCTGCTTGTAACATTTGTCTTTTACAAAATATAAAATATTTTTTCTTAAATATTACATATACAAGCTGGGCATGGTGGCACACACCTTTAATCCCACTACTCAGGAGGCAAAGGCAGGCAGAGCTCTCTAAGTTTGAGGCTAGCCTGGTCTACATAGCAAGTTCCATACCAGGTTGGACTACACAGATACACTCTCTCAAAAGAAAATATTAAATATACATAGTGAAATTGTTTATAGTGAAAATTTGCTAGTGATGGGATAAAAAGAAAAAAAAAATATTTGCTTTGCTTCCACATCAGTTCCAGGCTTGGTTCCTAGTATTGCTCCTTGTATGTGTTCATCCCTTCACAGTGAGGTTCCTGGACATGCTCCCTTCAGAAGCCATGTGCTTAGCAAAGGAAATGGCAAAGGACAGCCTTCTCACATTCTCATACTTTGTTTTCTTTCTAGGGCTTTCTTTTTTATATATTTTATTTATTGTTATTTTATGTGTATGAGTGCTTTGCCTGCATGTATATGATTGCACTCATGTTGTTTACTGCCCAAGAAGGTCAGAAGATGGCATTGGCAGATCCCCTGGGCCTGGAGTTACAGATGGTTGTTAGCCACCATGTGGGTGCTAGGCATCAAACCTGGCTCCTCTGCAAGAGCAATGAGTGTTCTTAACCGTTGAGCCAGCCTCTCTTCCTAGGACTTTCTGAAGCTGAGATTAGCAAAGAGGGCTGAGGAGAAAGAGCAACGTGCCAAAATAAGTTCAGGAAAATCACATCACAGAATAAACTTTATGTTCTCTCTTTCTCTCTCTCTCTCTCTCTCTCTCTCTCTCTCTCTCTCTCTCTCTCTCTCTCTCTCCTCTCTCCTTACCCCAAGCAAAGAATCATTTCCTTTTCTGGTTTGTTTTTTGTTTTGTTTTGAGATAGGCTCTCGCTCTACAGTCCAGCCCGGTCTGAAAATACCTGTGAAGGCCAGGCAGCCTTCAAAGTCATAGCGCTCCTTCTACCTCAGCATAATGGAGACTGGGAATACGAGTGTGAGCCACCATAACCCAGGAGAAATTTCCAAAGATGAAAATTTTACTGCTCAAGGTTCCACAGGAGGAAATTTAAAATCTGATCCTAGATCCATGTAAGGATTTTATGAAGGATTAGGAAAGTGGGCTCTGGAATGTGATAGGAATGGGATCAGTCCTAGCATCCACTCACAAAGCCTTTGTTTGGTAAACAGCAAATGAAACAACCATATAAGACTGAGAGTAAATGAAATAGTACAAGAAAATGCTTTAGTGTGCAGGCTGGACACATATTGGACACTAAACAAATAGAAGTTATTTTAGTATGAGACCATTGTGATATAATTTGTTTCCTTGAACTGGCTTCCTCTAGACTTAAGGAGCCCTTCTTTGAAACAAGCTCACATTTTTTGAAGATTTCTGGTCAATCTAGCACTATGAAATATCACTCATTAACCTTAAGTGCCCTATGTAAGACCTGCCAGTTTCCAGTTGACATATCAACACTTGCTCTGACATCAGCTGTGATGCATCCACAGAAGTTCTTCTCTTTCAAAGCCTTTCATTTATAGCCACTTGAGTACATTCTGATACTTTGTGATTTTTAAAGTCAAATAAATGATTGCTCAATTTCCTCCTGAGCTTTGATGAAATGTCAAAATCATTATAGAACTTGATAAAAACTGTGCTAGGGCCTTGTCAATATCCCACTGCATCGCCATTACCCTCATTCCTAATCAAACCCTGGGTGTAAGTTAAGGAGCATATTCTGAATGCAATTCAGATTTTGAATCATAACAGTTATAACACAATGTTTTCCATCACTTGTTTACTTTTTCTTGGAACTAATTTAGGTAATCCAGCCAGTAGTGATTAGAGCCACTGGAACATGGACAGGCAAAATATCCCTGTAATATAGGGTTTTATTCAACCTCATCGTTTTTTCTGAAACATTTTTGCAGTATGGTTAAAAATAACACATTTTAGGATTAAAATCAGTTCCCTTTTTTCACCTTGATTAGCTATGTTTTGATTAGGATTCTAGTTCATGAGCCAGAAGTATAGCTTAGTAGCAGAGCACAAGCTTGGCTTGTACAATGCTCTGGGTTCAGTTCCCAGCATGTAAAAGAAGGGTTCAAGTTCACAGTGACATGTATAAACTGAGTGGCAGCAAAGAGGAAATGAACAAGCCAACAGAGACCTTGAACAATCCAATCTGACAAATTAAGAATTGGCTGTGTTGAAGTGAATTCCCAAGCCATCATCAGTCTGGGTATGTGCCACACACTAACTACCCTGGCTGTTATAATAAAAGAGAAAATACAGTTTTCAAAAGCACAGGTGCAACCAGCTGCAGAGAATCAATAATGCCACTTTCACAGAAATTATGTGGTTTACAATGTCAGATTCCTTCTGTAATGAGAACTGGATGAACTACCATTTGGCAGCACCCAAATTACAACAAAAACAAAACCAGTCATAGCGAGTAGAGCCTTAGGTGGGGGAAATCTGAAGGCTTATATGAAAAATCTAATTCCACTGACAAAGTAACCTTGGGAAAGTCACTGTGCCTTTCAAAATATTAGTCCAACTGGGTATTGTGGGACATGCTTTAATCCCACCAGTCAGGAGGCAGAGGCAGGCAGATCTCATATCAAAGCCAACCTGGTCTGCACAGCAAGTTCCTGAACAGCTAGGGCTACAGGGAGACCCTGTCTCAAAAAGACACACCAAAAAAGGAAGGAGTTTTTTGGGTTTTTTTTTTTTTTCATTATTTTGGGTTGGAGAGCTGGTGCAGCTGTTAAAGGCTTAGGCTCACAACCAAAATATCAGTCTTCTGATGTATAAAAATGGAGATACACCATGGACATAATGTAGGTGGAAGTTCAACTATGAAGGATAATACAAGTATAAATGATAATTTAAAGAAATAAATGCTCTAAATATTTTATATATATATACGTATATATATATACATATATATATATATATGTCTTTAGAGAGATGAAGAAAAAGAACTAAAGTTGATTTGCATCTTTGAGGTGAGGAGACAAGACGGTTAATGTCAATGGTACAGCCGAACTTCAACACTGGACAGCATGTAGTTGACCAGCGCTTTTTTGCTTGTTTGTTATTTCATAAGCTTTTTTTTTAACCTTTTAAAAAAATTATTTATTTAATAACCACACAATCAGAAGAAGCATTTCATTACAACAGCATTGACACATTCAATAACAATTTTCAGAGCTAAGATGCATCTCCTCCA
>NW_008358534.1:2805735-2806262 GCF_000622305.1 Nannospalax galili
TAGTCACAGTTGGTTACTTTCTGAGCTCCTCGGCATCTGAGCATGGATATAAAGTCATCAGGTAGATTTCAATGGTAATGTTTTCACATGCACCAATTATTAAGGAACAAATTTTTATGCTTTAAATAATTATTATTATTTTATTTTTTTTAATTAATTTATTTATTTTTACACCCACTTCCCAGATAGCACCCTCTCATAGCCTCCCTCCCCCAACAAGAGCCCTTATACTCTGATATCCCTGCTACTGTCTGCTGTGTTGTCCGCCCCCCCTCAGCCATTCCCCACTACTTGTCCATCTGGTGCATCCAGTCAGCCTAGCTAGAGGTCTTAGTTTTACCAAGGGCAGCTGTTCCTCATCTAGCAGCAATCAGTTGTCAATAGTCCTTTAGATAAGATTGGGGTCTGCTGTTCATTTTCCCAGTTCTACGCTGGGTTACTATCTGGGAGTCCTTTGGCCACCCTGGACAACAACTCAAAAGAAGGTATCTCCTTTCTGGCATTGTTGTTTGTTATATAGCCTTTAA
>NW_008358534.1:2806358-2829682 GCF_000622305.1 Nannospalax galili
CTCCTCTTTATAGACTGGACACTGGCTCAAGTCCATCTGGTGGGGTCTCCTTGGCCTCCTTGATCAAGAGGTCAGATGATCCACCACCATCACAGGACATTTTGCGAGATGCTCATAGTCCCTGGGAACTAATCGATCTAGGAGGGCTTGGAGCAAAAAGTGTCCTTTGTGTCCCTCTGACCAAATTATTATAGGCCTCAAAGTGTCTCTGTTAAACACCCAAGAAGGTTAGTTCCACCAGTCTGGTATTTTTAATTACCGTGTGTCATGTAGATAAATCTTGGACAAAGACCAGTTGTTCTCAGACAAACCTTACCTAGACATATAAACAATGCACATATATGCACACATGTATGTGTATATACTTTGTTTAGTCCAGTACAGAAATTTGGTGGGAGATCAGAAAGATAGATGTAAATATAGAAGGGGATCTAAATATGATCAAAATATATTCTATGAAAATTTAAAATTCAACTAAAAAGTAATAAAAAGAGAAACAAGGTAATATTTTAGGAAAATCATATTTCATGAAGATCAGTGTTATAGTTCTATTTTCATCTATGTATACAAGCTTTGAATGTCGAAAATGCATCTGCAAGCATCATGGCATTTCACTGGAAGAGACAGGTAGAATTATTGCTCTTCTGCTCGTTTAACAGATGGGCCTCAGAAGAAGTGAGTTAGTTGCCCAGAGGGGGCATATGGATATGAACCAAAATACATATAATAAAGGAATCTCTGTCTCTTCAGGAGGTTGACACAGACTCTACTATTTCTGTAGAAATTTAGAGAAGAGGCTACGGGTTGGAGAATAAAAACAAAAATCCCAAAAGTCACTATAAAGGGAACACTCCAGAAACCTAGGATTATAGTAGACTGAAATGCTGTGGAAGAACATTTCCTTTGTAACTACCCAAAGTGTGTTTTTTTTGGGGGAGCTACTTAAAGCCACTCACAGGAGACCCACTAGAATTTCATATGGCATCATTCCACCCTGATTCTTGCCTACTCCAACTCAGAATCACTACATTGTGATGTCTTGTTAATAAAGGTGTTCCTCTTTTGGGTCTATTAAGGTAGAAAAAGAATCACAGCACCTAATCATAGTTCAAATCCTTCTGTCTGTATCTATCATACATTCACTCTTTCCCACCAAAGAAGTTTGCCGCCCATTTCCTACAAGCCTGAAATTAGACATTACACAGCAGTTAAAAACAGCCTTACTTCATTGACCAAAATATTAATATAAGACAAATGAGCATTCATGACAGAACTTCCTGAGAAATTTTTTTATGTACTATTAAGTTAATGAAGCCAAACGACCTATTTTTTTCAAACAGCACTCAATTCTGAAAATTCCAAAACATCTCTTTGTAGATTAATGATAAGCTAACTGGAAAAGGAAAGAACATTAGCAACACAATAATGATTCAGATGATCCTGCAGCTCCCCAACTAAATCATCCTACACAGCCATGGTTACCTTTCAAGTAGAGCACAAAGGACTTGCTTTGAGGGGTGTGCCAGAGATAATTTTGCAAAATATATTATACATGCATTTCTTGGACTCTGCAGGGAAATTCCCATAATACATCATTGCTAGGACTCAACAGAAAACAATCACTGGCCCCATTACCACCCACATGAATTTGAAAAAGCTTAAGATCAAGCATGGTGCAATAGGCCTTGATTGCAGAGATTTGGAGAAACCTTGAATCCTTTTAAGGGCACAGATGTTTGGGGTTGAATTTAATTTTAGAAAATCATTGTAAACTCTGTGGTAAACTATAGTAAACACCAAGCTCACTAAAATGTGCCATGTTTAAGTACAGTGAAGTCAGAGCTGTTGCTTCCTTATGGAGAGCAGAACAGGGGCCAAACCTTGAAATAAATGTCCTGCTATCAAATCTGACACGGCTTGAGTTCCTCAGAAATATGTCCTTGATATGTGAAATTGTTGGTTTCCATTGGCTTTTCACTTCAGAACTGTGTATATTCATTTGTGCAATATTGTACAAATGAAAAGATCATAGCTCTGCATATGCATGATTTGGTGATCAAACGAAAATGCAGCGGCTGTGATGGCTACAGACTCTGTATTCTAAATGTCTTTAGTTTTTGAACTAGAGATTTAGCCACATTTTGTGCTGCATTCAGCCTGCTTCTCCAGCATAAAACCTGGAAATAGGAATCTCAGCTCATGCCATCACTTCTAAGTGTCAATCCTGCATATCCTCCACGACCTGGGTTTTGTTCATCTTTTCCAGGTATTAATTGTGACGAGGTGAATAGGAAACATTGATCCATACGAGAAGTGGAACTCCTGGGACTATTGCTAATGTAACGCTTCTTTCAGAAGCCTTCAAGGACTCCCCAGATGAGTCATAGTAAAAGTCAAGTGACCTATTATACATGACTGGCTCTCTGCATTTCCCTTTTGCTTCATCTTCTGTTCCCCCATTCGAATTCATCTTCATTGGTTTTGTTGTTCCTTCGTGGTATCAGGGATATCCTCTTGGGTGTTTTCTCTGCACATAGCAGCTATCTCAGATATCCACTTTAAATCTCATCTTAAATGCCCTGTGTGTGTGCAGCTGAGTGTGCTTGTGTGTTTGCATGTGCATGGGTTATTTGTAGAGGACAGTCTTGGGCATCAGTTCTCAGGCACTGTTGTTCTTATTTGAGACACAGTCTCTCACTGGCCTAGAACTCAACACTTAGAATAGTTGTCCAGCAAGATCTAAGGATATGCCTATTTTTTTTGGCTTCCCCAACCAGCACCGGGATTACAAGCACATGTACCACCATGACCAACTTTTTTCTTACACTAGAAATAAACTTAGATCTTTGTACTTAAAATGAAAACGCTTTACTGACTGAGCTATCTCCCAAACACAAATGCTACCTTTCATTTCTAATTCTTCACCTCAACCTCCGTATCTCTGATACCCTTTTCCCCTTATTCACCTTTGGTTCTGTCTATAGCACTATTACATTCTGACTTGCTATATAATACTTACTAGTATGTTTATTACTCATTATCTCTCGTCCCTCCCTGGAGTGCAGGTGTCATGGAGGCAGAAACCTGTTCGTTTGTTTATGTTCTGCATCCTCATCATACACACCAGCATCTCAAATAGAGAGGATGCTTAGTATGAATTTTCAAAGTGAATAGGTGGGAAAAAATAAGAAAATATGATCACTCATTTCTTACATAAGAAAGCAGCCTACATTACAAGGAAGTAGTCATTGCACAAATCATTTCAGTAGATCTTCAGATGGTCCTCAAATGTCGAGAAGAGCACTTGGCCCTCTAGCAGTTTCAACTATTCTTCCTTTATAGATAAAGGAAGGACCAAAGACAGTCAAAATAGGTAAGTGGTACATTATCATTTTAGGTTAAAAATAAAATATAAAATGGTTAAATCTTTAGCTCATCAGCACATAGTAAAGCAGCTCCCAGAGAGTTAAAAAGTGCCATATGTGTCTGCTGCATGGTTTGAATCATGTATCGTTTTCTAACAGGACCGTTTTGAAGTGTTTTTTAAGCACCATTATTTTATATTCATCCTCTGCAACGTTGCTGAGATAGAAGTCTCCTCTGAATTTAGATAAGCTAGGAAAATTCAGCTCTTGATTCCTACCAGATGTGCGCAGTATAGATTTCTCCTCAGTATGCCTTTAGAATGTGTAAAGCGATTGACTCTGATAGGGGTGGAAAGAAACAGGGATTGAAGAATCTTGATCTTGCTCACAGTTCTGCTTAATGGCAGACTCGCTACACAGATCAGTAATAGGAAAACAAAGTTTACCCGACATCAAGGAAATTGATGCATTTGTCTCTTTTGGCATCTATTATTCTATACTGCATTTGATTATTAATTTTTGTTTTATAATATGAGAGCGTCATTAAAGTACTTTTTAAGCATGGTGAAAAATGGTTCGTTTTTTGTATAGTTACCCTACATTTTCTCTGGGTGTTGAGTTGCTATATAATTTTGTTTCCTATTATTTCTTAATTGGTTACTCTTATCAAATGGGATAGTAACATATTGATTCAACACAATGGGTGCTTATTAAGTAGTCGTTCCTAGTACTGGGTGAATTAGAGAAGCGCTGTATTCATTTAGTTAATGGCTTATTTTGCTCTTTGCCCTGCTGCTATTTCCTCTGCAATTTTTTTTGTCTCCTGACATTAGAATAAATAGGCAAACATGACTATCTTTCTGCTTTTGCTGTCAACATACTAACATGGGCAATCATGTGAATAATGATTAATACAGTTGATTCTAATTCTTTTTCCTTATTATCAAACAAGTTTTATTTCAACTTCCAACCCAAACAATTTTAAATAGACATGCGCAGAAATGTTCTAAGTTTATAGCCAGGTTTAGGTCAATAGGGAAGCATGTCTTAATTGATTAGTCATATTTTCTCTTGGTATATGATAGGAGATTCAGGACGCATGCTAACCTTTCATAGAGAAGAGGCATTAAGGAGGGAGAAAACTGTATTTTCTTAACCTGAGTATTCTTTGTCCATGAACTTTTAGGTAACTACATTCTTTCCTCCAAAGCACTACATGATTCTAAACACAGTGACAGAAGCTAGAGGGCAAAAAGGAGACTGGAGTTTATATTCACTTCAGATGCAACTCTTCTTACTCATTTTTCTTTTTGTACAATGACCTGATACTTTTGAAAAACCAAGGAAACATAACCCACCAACAACCAAGGCACAATAGCGTGGGATGTTACTATTTAAATGCATTATACCCAATATTACTTACATTAAATATACCTAAAAATATAATTTATAAAATATTATCTAAATACCATTTTTCCAATAATTATCAATATCACTGGTATCAGCAATTACCTGTTCAAACGATATTTACCTGAGTAGTATGATCTAATTTCCAATTCTGAGATGCCTGAGCTCTCATTTGCCCTGCCTGTACAGAACATTTCAATCACAATACATTAGCAACCATAGCTGATCTCGTGTCTTGTTTTGTCTCGTTGCCCAGTGAGCCCCAAATGGGCAAGTGTCAAACTTCACTACCAGTCCCTGAAAATACCAGTAAGTTGCATGAAAAAAGAGATAACTGTCATGATCTGCCTCCTATCTTCATAGCATGAAGCACAATTTCCCTAAATTCTGCAAATATATCTTCATGGAGATTCCTTATGGGCAGGTGACTAAAGGAATATTTTAAGCCTGAATTATTGATTTTGAAACCAGACAGAATGGTCTACTATATTTTCTAAATTCACCTTAGTCCTCTCCCTCTCTGGCACCACTCTGATATTATGCATTCCTCATCCCTTACTTCTGGATTTTAGTTTCTGGATTGTCATTCTCCAGGGTTGCTTTGTTCACATTCTCTGTCTCTTACCCCAATTCTCATCCTTTCTGGTTTTATTCATTCTATGTCATTGAAATTTTGCTGAAATCATATTGTCCCTAAGGGTCATTTTCCTTTCTTAGTTCTCCAAATCTGTACTGGAATGTTTCGATCAACTCTTCAATGATGTCATGATTTATCTTTCAATTTTGTTCACTACTCATCATTTAAGAAGAGATTCCAGGTCACTGCGCTGGATAGCTTTAGTGTCAACTTGACATACCTGGGTTGAGAGAGCCTCAATTGAGGCTCTGGGTTGAGAATTTCCTCCATAGGACTGGCCTGTGGCCATGTCTGTGGGGCATCCTCTTGATTGCTGAGCAATGTGGAAGGGTCCAGCCCACTGTGGGTGGTGCCACAGCTGGGCCAGTGGGCCTGTGTTGCACAAGAAAGCAAGCTGAGCAAGGGCCAGAAGAGCAAGCCAGTAAGCAGAGTTCCTCCATGGCCTGTGCTCCAGCTCCTGCCTCCAGGTTCCTGCCCTGAGTTCCTACCTTAGGCTCCCTGATGAACTTGACCCGGGAGATCTAAGCCGAATAAAACTTCTCCTCCCCAAGTTTGTAGTGGTCAGAGTATTTTGTCACAGCAATGGGGAAATAAACTAGGACAGTTACCAAACACTGAACACCTATAGTTATCCATTGTGTATTATCTTTGAGAAGTTCACCAAAAGAATTTGCATGTTAAAAAGTCTAAAATTGTTCTTATCTTTTTTCCAAATATAGAACTAAACATTCTTGATATTATGGACATATATTCTAATTAATTAGTCAAAAATTCCTTGTATAGGAATATCAATACTTTTTATCCAAGAAAAAGTGCTGGTGGTGGTTTATAAATAGTAATTACATTCTCATTTTCAGTAATCAGTAAAATAGTTTGAATAGAACAGATGAATGGTTTCCCACAGCTGAATAGAAATCAAAATAATTAGCATAGTATAATAAAAGTTTGCTTTGGAGGCAAGCTATTTTTAGGACTCTATCCTTGAAAATATCCTAAGGGATTCTAGACAAAATAAAAAATAAATAAATAAAAGATGAAAGAAAACTGCCACAAACATTTCTAACTGCTTCTTCTGAATAACAATGAAAGATGCTTAGACTCAGAAAAAAAAGTGACAAATGTGTCAAAATGTCACTCAAGCCGCTGTCTGTCCATACAGAAAATATTAGCAAAGCCCATAAACCACAAGACCATGTCTTGAGAACCAGGGATTCCCAATGGCAAGCACATCATTAGGAAGTCCTGGCTAATGGAAAAGAATGGAGGTATTTCTTCACAGCAACTTGAGAAGTACTGAGTAAAATCTGTTGTCACAGAAAGAATGGAGTTCATTAATTTTCCGTCTCCTAGAAGTAGAAGTCAATTGACTCTAAATGGTATCTAAGCTTAAAGATTTATTATTTACCAATTGCTTCTAAATAGCTTAGCATCATTAAACAGAGTGACAAGGTACAAAATGCAGAACCAAATTAGTCATGTAAACAGTAATTTCTAGATATTGGCTCAAATAAACATACATCATTCCCAAAACAAGGGCACAACTTTGAATCTACCAGTGAAGTGGCATTTAAAAAATATCACCAACCTGATTTTAATGGGAATGCTTCCAGTTTTTCTCCATTTAGAATCATGTTGGCTGCGAGTTTTTTGTATATAGCTTTAACTATGTTGAGGTATGCTCCCTCCAGTCCAATTCCCTCTAGGACTTTTAACAAAAATGCATGTTGAGTTTTGTCAAAGGCCTTCTCTGCATCTACTGAAATGATGATGTAGTTCTTGTCTTTGAGTCCATTTATATGATTTACAGCATTTATTGGGTTACATATATTGAACCATCCTTGCATCTCTGGAACAGAGCTGACATGATCATGGTGGATATTCTTGAAGGGAGGCCCCTACGGCTGAAGACAGAACATACTTCGGGCATAGGATTTGAAGCAATGGAGCTGGAACTGACCTGGAAGCCACTTCCCATGAAGGATAGCTCTCATATGGAAAGCATTATGCAAGGTGTTAAGGGAGAACATAAATTGATGGTCCAACACCAGCTTGAAGACCAAATAACCACATCAATGAACTGCGCAGCATATGGCATTGGTTCAGTAGTTGCATCTTTATCTTGGGGGCAACCTAATTGGACTAAAAGTCCACTCAGTGGGAGGAAATGCATGTGTAGTACTGTAAACATAGCCAATTACACAAGGATGGAGAGGTCTTAGATCTTAGACAAAACCCCATAATTGTAATATCCCTAGATTAGCATTAAGTTCTTATTATGTGCAAAATATGTATCCTTATATTTGCAGACAGTTATCCCAGTCACTACTCATCAAAGAAGCTTCTTTTGCACCAGATGGAGACTATTACAGAGTACCACAACTGGTCACACATGGACATTGTCTGTGAATTGCCTAAGTCTAAGTGGTCCATCTACAATGCAGCCTCTACACCTAAGGTTCATGGGACATAGAAGAAGGGGTAAAAAAGACAGTAATGAATATTGAAATTCTGATTAATGACACTCCCTCATGCAACAGAGGGCCAGGAACACAAAAGTTCACAAATGGCTGAAGTATAAAAACTAAGAGTCTGCAGAATTCTGGTCCTTGGCAGGACTCCTATATTAAATTACACTCACCCAGGGTTCAGGGAGCATTGCAGAAGAGGGGGTGGAAAGATTGTAAGACCCAGAGAGGAGGTGCATAACCATATGGAAACATAGTCCTACAAGCTCCTGGGACCTTGTTCATATAAACCTACAGCAACGGCATCAGCATGCACAGGACCCATGCAAACTCAAACAGACAAAAACCCAGCACAGAACTGGGAAAATGGACAGCTGACCCCAAAATTAGCTAAAGAAATATTGGCAACAGATTACTACTAGGTGAGGAAGGGTTGATCTTCCCAAAGGGAGGGACTCTAGATAAGCTGACTAGACCTCAGGAGATAAACTTGCACTGAGGGACATCTGGGAACACTAACTTTTCACAGTAGATCTTAGGACAAACTACAGAATGTGTGAATCCCAGTTGAGGGGAGGCTATGGGAAGTTGCCAATGGTGAAGGAAGTATAAAGATGGTTATAACTGATTAAGATGTTCTGTATGAAATACATAAATATTCAGTAAAAATATCACCAGCCAACAAGAAATCAGAATGACCAACATAAGAACACAACTCTAATTATTTTCAATACATTGCATTGTCCAAATTTCTTTTGTAAAATTCTCCATGATAAAGACATTTCCAAATATAAGTTATAATACTGCTGTTGTGGAAAGTTCTGAATTGTGTAGATACAGCTAAAATTGAAAGGATGATCTAGAAATTCACTTCAAAATGTTTGCTGAATGTCTCCACTTGTGTGTCCTCTACGCATTTTTTGAGACATCTTATTATGTAGCCCTGGTTGGATTCTAACTTGTGATGTAGACCAGGCTGGTTTTTTTTTAATTATTTATTTCAAAACCACATGATTAGAAGAATCATTTCATTACAGTATTAACATATTCAATAACAATTTCCAGAGCAAAGATGCATCTCTTTCAAAAGTGCCTGTAAATTTTTAGGTTCACAGTTGAACCAATACAGTTCTACAATATTGAACCCAGTATAAACCCTATAAGACATAAAATTGAATGAGATTTTAACCTTTTAAAAAGATCTCCATTTCATTTTAAAATTTACTGTTTCATTTAGAAAAACTCATTTTTAATGACACTAATACTTAGATGTTTGCACATGCATCTCTAATCTCCATGTATCTTATTATTACTATGCACGGTCACTTATAATCAGATCCTTGGCATCTGAGTATGGATATAAAGTCATTAGGTAGATTTCAACAGTAATGTTTTTCACCTCTACTAATTAACATGAAGCAAATTTGTATGTTTCTTCCTCAAATATAACTCATTTTTTTATTTGTTGAGTTTTTTTCTGTGTATTTCAGACAGAACATTCCAAACAATCATATTCATCTATATACTCATTTCCCAAATGGCACTCTCCCATACCCCCCCTACGGGAGCCCATATACTCTGTCATCCCTGTTACTGTCCACTGTGTTGTTGGTGTCCCCAGCTGCTCCCCAGTGCTTGTCAGTCTGCTGAATCTAGTCAGCCTATCTAGAGTTCCTTGTTTTAGGAAGATCAGCTCTTCCTCATCTAGCAGCAACCAGTTGCCAATATTCCTTTAGATAAGATTGGAGTCTGCTGTTCATTTTCACAGTTCTGGCCAACAACTCAAAGGAAGGTATCCCCTGTCTGACACTGTTTCTTGTTATGTAGCCTTTAGCTATGCACAGGGAATCTTAAAAAGTTATACTGACCCCTTTAATGTTTGGTTATACTTTCCTTTTGGGTGTTTAAGACCATACAGTTGGCCCAGATAAACCAATTTATTTTTACTCTTAAGGCCATTTGAGGATCTGTTCCTCAGGGCTCACATGGGCTTGGGAGGAGCTCCTGGCTCCTTTCTTTTACCAGTTCCATCTATGTGAAGATAAGTTAAAGGTCCTGCTTGACCATGGCTGGCTTCGCTTGGAAGGATGAAGGAAATGTTTCTTCTGTGTTGACCCTCCTCTTTGTAGACTGGACACTGGATCATGTCCATTTGATGGGGTCTCTATGGCCTCTTTGATCAAGAGGATAGGTGATTCACTGCAGTTACAGGACATTTTGAGAGATGCTCATAGTCCCTGGAACTTAGTCAACCTAGAAGGGCAAAGGAGCAAAAACTGTCCTTTATGTCCCTCTGACCAAATTAGTATAGGCCTCAACGTATGGCTGTTAAACATCCAAGAAGGTTAGTTCCACCAGTCTGATACTTTTAATTACCATGTGCCATGTAGGTAAAGCTTGGACAAAGACCAACCATTCTCAGATAAACCTTGTCTAGATATATATTATATTCCTTGACCTAGTTCTATGTATTATTTGTCAGTAGATCATACGATTAATATGGTTGCCACTGATTTTTTTAAAACTAGCTAGGCATTATTTATCTCTTGCATTGTCTAACCCTTCTACCATAATTTCCCCATTTAAAGCACACCAATTTTTCCAATTTCTGCATTAATAATACCCTTCTCCTGTGGTCATACATTTCTTGACCTCCCTCTTTTACTTTATCCCCTCGGTTCTTTATATACCTTCCCTCCCCTCTCCCATTAAAATAACGACATTTTTATCTGTATCTCCCTTATTAATGCCTATTTCCTTGTGTTCTTCTCTTTCAGATTCTTTCTTTTCCTTTATCTCACTGGCTCTTTTTCATTATCCTGGCTCCTGTAGTTATGTCTGGATACATACTCACTATCAGGATTTCGTGCTAGGGTCCACATATGAGGGAGAACATATGTCGGATTTTTTTTTTCTGAATCGAATCTGTGTTACTTCACTTAGTAAAATATGATTTCATCTTTCTTACTTCATTCTATAAATGAACCACATTTTCATTATCCACTTGTCATTTGAGGGACACTTAGGTTTTCCATCACTTAGCTATTGTGAAAAGAGCAGCAACAAACATGGATGTACAAGTGTCTCTGCAATAGGATGAGTTCTTTGGGTACATGCTAAGGAGTGGCATAACTGGGTCAAATGGTAGGTTCATTTGTACTTTTGTAAGACTGCTCCACGTTGCTTTCCATATGGGGTTGAACAAGTTTTCAGCCCCATCAGCAGTGTATGAGTGTTCCCCTTTTTTCCCCACATCCTCACCAACATTTGGTATCATTTGTTCTCTTGATCTTAGCCAGACTGACTGGGGTAAGATGAAATCTTAAAGTGGTTTTATTTTGCATTTCCCTAATTACTAGTGATGTTGAACACCTTTTAAGATATTTCTTAGCTGTCTTTATTTGCTCAGCTCCTTAGTCCATCTTTTAATTGGGTTACTTGCTTTCTTGATTCTTTGGTTTTTGAGTTTGTTATATATTCTGGATGTCAAACCTCTGTCAGACTTGTTGCTGATGAATATTTTCTCCCATTCTGTGGGTTTTCTCATCACTTCCTTGGTTGTTTTTTTGATATACAGAAGCTTTTTAGTTTAATGAGGTCCCATTTGTTGATTCTTGAACTTGTTTCCTGTGCAACTGATGTCTTCTTTAGAAAATCCTTTCTACACCTATATCTTGTAGGTAACTGCCAATGTTTTCTTCTGACAGTTCCAGAGTTTCAGGCTTCACACTGAGGTCTTTGATCCATTTGGAGTTGACTTTTTTGCAACGTGAAAGATAGGGGTTTAGTTTCATTCTTCTACAGGTGGAGATCCAGTTTTGCCAGCACCATTTGCTGAAGATACTGTCTTTCCTCCAGTGAATGCTCTTGGCCCCTTTGTCAAATATCAGGTGGCTGAAACTGCGTCTACTCTCCTTTGGGTCTTTAATTTGTTCCTTTAATCTACAGGTCTATTTGTGTGCCCATACCATGTTGTTTTTATGACTTTGCTCTGTAATACAGTTTAAAATCTGGTATAGAAATGCCCCCAGCATTGGTCTTAGTGTTAAGGGTTCCTTTAGCTATCCGAGGTCTTTTGTGCTTCCATATGAATCTTAGGATGTTTTTTTTCCAGTTCTGTGAAGTATGTCATGGGGATTTTGATTGGCATTGCATTGAATCTATAAATGACTTTTGGTAGGATGGTCATTTTCATAATATTAATTCTGCTAATCCATGAAAATGGGAGGGCCTTCCATCTTCTGATGTCTTCCTCAATCTCTTTCTTTAAAGATTTAAATTTTTCATTGTAGAGTTCTTTAATGTCTTTGAACAGGTTTATTCTGAGATATTTATTTACTATTTATTTATTATTTATTTATTTGTTTGTTTTTGCAGCTAATTGTGAAAGGGAATGTTTCCATGTATGCTTTCTCTGATTGCTTGTTATTGGTATATCGAAAGGCTACAGACTTTTTTTTTTTTTTTGGTCTTTTTGAGACAGGGTCTCCCTGTAGCCCCAGCTGTCCTGGAACTCACTATGTAGACCAGGCTGGCCTTCAACTCACAAAGATCTGCCTACCTCTGTCTCCCAACTGCTGTGATTAAAGGCATGCACAACCACACCAAGCATTTTATGGATGAATTTTGTAACATGACATTTTACTATATGTGTTAATAATTTCAAGAAGTTTTATGGTAGAATATTTAGTATCTCTTAGGTATAATATTATATCACGTGCACAAAGGGATAATTTGATCTCTTCTTTTCCAATTGTTACTCCTTTAATTTCCCTCTCTTGTCTTATTGCTCTTGCAAGAGTTTCAAGCACTATGTTAAAGAGAAGTGGGGATAGTGGGCAGCCTTGTCTGGTTCCTGATTTCAATGGGAATGCTTCCAGTTTTTCTCCATTTAGAATGATGTTGGCTGTGGGTTTGTTATATATGGCTTTAATTATGTTGAGGTATGTTCCCTCCAGTCCAATTTCCTCTAGGACTTTGAACATAAATGCATGTGGAATTTTTCAAAGGCCTTCTCTGCATCTATTGAGACAACCATGTGGTTCTTGTCTTTGAGCCAATTTATATGATTTAGGACGTTTATTGACCTACATATATTGAACCATCCCTGCATCTCTGGAATAAAGCCAACTTGATCATGGTGGATGATCTTTTTGATGTGTGTCTGTATGCAGTTTGCAAGTATTTTGTTGAGATTTTTTGCACCTATGTTCATTAGGGATATGGGTCTATAGTTTTCTTTTTTGGTTGTATCTTTACCTGGCTTTGGTATTAGAGTGATGCTAGCTTCATAGAAGGAATTTGGAAGTTCTCCCTCCATTTCTGTCTTCTTGAATAAATTAAGTAGTATTGGATGTAGATCTTCTTTAAATGTCTGATAGAATTCTGCTGTAAATCCATCTGGTCCTGGGCTTTTTTTAGTCAGGAAGTTTTGTATTACTGTTTCAATTTCCTTATGTGTTATGGGTCTATTTAAGATGTTAATCTCTTCTTGGTTTAGTTTTGGTGGTTGCCATCCATTTAGATACCTGTCCATTCTTTTAGGTTTTCAAATTTAGTAGCATATAGGTTTTTAAAGTATTCCCTTATAATGTTCTGTATCTTTCTGGTGTCTGTTGTGATGTTTCCCCTTTCATCTCTGATTTTGTTGAATTGGAGGTGCTCTTTCTTTCTTTTGGTTAACTGGGCTAGCAGTCTGTCAATCTTGTTTATGTTTTCAAAGAACCAGCTCTTGGATTCTTTGATTCTTTGTATTGTTTTCTTTGTTTCTATTTCATTAACTTCTACTCTGATTTTTGTTATTTCTTCTTGTCTGCTGGGTTTGGGTTTCGTTTGTTGTTGCTTTTCAACTGTCTTGTGTTGTAATTTTAAGTCATTTATTTGCGTTCTTTCTGATTTTTTTAATGTAGGCAATTAGATCTATAAACTTCCCTCTAAGGACTGCTTTCAACATGTCCCAGAGGTTTTGTTGTGTTTTACTGTCCTTTTCATTTAGTTCCAGGGATACTTTTATTTCTTTCTTATTTTCTCCTTTGACCCATTTATCACTCAGGAGTGTGTTGTTTAATCTCCATGTATTCCTGTAGTTACTAGGGTTTCTGATGGTGTTGATTTTAAACTTTATTGCACTGTGGTCTGATAGAATGCTTGGAATTATTTCAGTCTTTTCGTATTTGTTGAGGCTTTTTTTGTGCCCCAGTATATGGTTGATTTTGGATAAAGTTCCATAGGGTGCTGAATAGAAAGTATATTCTTTGGTGCTTGGGTGGAATATTCAGTAAATGTCTGTTAGGTCCATTTGATACATGGTATTGTTTAATTGAGATGTCTCTCGGTAAATTCTCTGTCCTGTTGACCTATCTAATGGAGGCAATGGGGTATTGAAATCCAGTACTCTTAATGAGTTGGGATTAATTTGGTTCTTAAAGTCCTGTAGGACTGTTTTCATGAAGTTGGGTACATCAGAGTTTGGTGAACATATGTTCATGATTGTAATATCATCTTGGTCTATTGGTCCTTTGGTCAGAATGAAGTGTCCCTCTTTATCTCTTATGATTAGTTTTAGTTTAAGGTCAATTTTATAAGATATTAGAATTGCAATGTCTGCTTTTTTCTTAGTACCCTTTGCTTGATTTTTTTTCCATCCTTTCAACTTAAGATAGTGCCTGTCCTTGAAAGTGAGGTGATTTTCTTGCAGACAACAAAAAGATGGGTTTTGTTTCTTAATCCATTCAACTAGTTTGTTTCTTTTGACTGGGGAGTTCAGTCCAATGATATTTAAAGTTGTTAGTGAAAGATGTATTGATTCCTGTCATTTTTTCATTTTTATTTCTGTTCCTATTCTTGGTATAGCTGTGCATTTCCACAGTTGTACCTTCATTGAGTTTCTTTCCATAACCCCTTGGGTTCCTTTCTTCAGCTCTTTGTATTGCTTCAAGAACTCTCTGAGGGGGTGTTTTTGTGAACATGAATTCCTTCAGCCTATTTATGTCATGGAAGATTTTTCTTTCCCCTTTGACTATAATAGACATTTTGGCTGGGTAAAGTAATCTGGGTTGGCATCTGTGGTCATTTAGAACTGGGAATACTTTGGTCCAGGCTCTTTTGATTTTCATAGTTTGCACTGAAAAGTTGGCTGTAATCCTAATTGCCACGAACCAAGACTCCGTCCGGCAGAGTCAAGGAGAGACGACACAGACACCAAGGTGAGGTTCAAGCTTCTTCTTCCTTTATTGCGCACTTCAGTTCTTATATATTTTGTTCCCAACAGCCCTCCCCCCAGCTAGGACCAATCAAGGCACACACACGCACGCAGCAGGTAGGCAGAATGGCAGCTCATTGGGCCACGTAGCAGGGTCATGCTTGGTGATGAGATTCTTCTCCTTCCTCTATGCCTATTATCCATAAGTTTGGTCTTTTTATGGTGTTACACAATTCCTGCATATTCCATTGTTGTGTTTTCTTAAATTTTTCATAATCTTTGCTTGAATGGTCTAGTTCGTCCACTTTATCTTCCAGTCTTGATATTCTGTTTCCCATTTCATCCATCCTATTAGTGAGGCTTTCTCCTGCTGTTTCTAATTGGCTTACTGATTGTTTCACTTCCTTCTTCATTTCAGCCCAAGTATTCGTCAATATTTCTAAATCTTTTCTGAATTCATTCAGAAGTTTATCCTTATCTTCTTTCAGGTCTTTGATTTCTTTGTATGTTCTTTAAATTCACTGAATTCTTTTTAGTTCCATGACCTGTGTTATCTCTAGGGGGTTTTCGTTGTACTTCTCTAGAGGACTTGCTATTTGGTGGGGATATATTATTTTGGTTTTTCACGTTATTATTTTTTCTCTGTGACTTTGACATGTGGATTTCTTTTGTAGTGTCTGATTCTTTTGTGAGACTCAAGTCTTCCTTTGTTGAATTTAGGTCTGCTTCTTTTTGTAAACTTTATGTGCTTTTGTGGTTTACTTGTTGGGCATGAAAAGCTGGTTGGTCTAGGCTTCAGGTTCTCTCTTTGGATTTTATATTGGAGTGGCCAAATTGCTTTCATCTTCAGAATTTCCCACAGAGGCCAAGTCAGATGAGGATCTGATGCTCTCAGGCTTTCTCCTAAGGTCTCGATCCCTCCAGAAAAGATGCTGACTTCAGGATTTTGGGGGCTGGGCTGGCCTGGGAGCAGGGCCCAGGAAAGATGCTGGTTCCAGGAAGCTGGTGGCTGTGTCACCCAGGGATGCAAAGGGAGGTGGGGATAGGCAGAGGCTCTAAGGGTTCCTGGGGACTACTGGGAGGAACTGGGTTGGTCTGGATGCAAATAATCAGGAAGCAGTGTGGATACTTGGCCAAGAGGTCAGCCCAGGATTCTGGGGTGCCAAGACAAGAAATGGGCCCTTACCCAGGCCAGAAGGAGACATGGGGTGGAGGAGCTGGGAGGGTGAATGAGGTTGGGGGTGTCAAGGTTCAGTGGGTGCCACGGGACTTACCCAGGAAAGATACTGGCACCAGGATTCTGGCAGCTGTGCAGCCCAGGGACACAAAGGGAAGTGGGGCAGGACCAGGCCCATAGGGCTCTTGAGAACTGCAGGGAGGGTTTGGGTTGGTCTGGATGCAAAGGATTAGGAAGCAGTGAAGATTCTGGGCCAAGAGGTCACTCCAGGCATCTGGGGTGCCAAGACAAGAAATGGGCCAGTACTCAGGCTAGGAGGAGAGACAGGGTGGGGGAGCTAGTAAGGTGAATTAGCCTGGGGGAGTCCCAGTATGTTGGGCACTGTGGGACTTACCCAGGAAAGATATTGGCACCAGGAAGCCAGTGGCTGTACAGCCCAGGTATGCAAGAGGAGTGGGGGTGGGACCAGTCAGGTTGGTCTTTAACTCATAGAGATCTGACTGACTCTACCTCTCAAGTGCTGAGTTTGATGGTGTGCATCACATTTGACTCCTCTGTGCATTTTCAAATGAGTAGGAACAGACTGGACTCTCTTTCCCAGCCCTTTCCAAAACCAAACCAAAAACCATATATATTGCTTTTATTCTCATTCCTTGGTTCACCTACCCCATTGCCTAATATGATTATCATGTACATAATTTTTTATTGTTAGAGAATTTCAGACATGCATAGAGTGTATTTTGAACTAATCCACTCCCCATTCCCTCCCTTTCAATACTACCACTATATCTCCCACCATTTTTTTCCACCCAACTTCAAATGCTTTCTCCCTTTTTGTAAACCCAGAATCCACTTAGTGCTGCCTGTTTATGCATGGGTACAGGAACATCTACTGAAGCATGGGTAGCCTCCCAGCATCCTTTGTTTCTTATCTGTAAAAGTGGTATTAACATTCATCTAATCACTCACACCAGAATCTTGGCGTCATTTGGGATATTTCTCCCTCTCTTACTGCCAAGATTAAATTCATTTCAGCATCTCATTGATTCTGCCTAAAAATAGCTCCAAAATGTCATATTTCCTCTACCTCCATCAGCATTGACCTAGTTTATCATCTCCGAGTTCCTATGACACAAAAGTGTTCTAAATGGTCTCTCTCACTCTCATCAAACTTCTCTATCTATAACCCAAGCAAAACTAGACTGACTTTTTAAAACATAACCTGATCATGTCACACTGGTTCGTAAACTCTTTAATGGGTCTCATGGCTCTTAGATAAAACATAAGGCAGATTTTGTAATGAACCCTAAGATCTTGCAAGTTCAGATTTTTGGATGGGAGGAGAGGAGTAGTATAAACTTCATCAAATCAGTTTTATGATTCCGTGATCTCAAATGATATCACAGAAATTTGATGTCCCCTGTAGTATTACATAATAAGGATACCTAAAAATATCCAAGTAATTTGTGATGTTCAGGGCTATAAACTATATTCTACTTTTAAAAAATGGGCTTGAATGACATTATTGATACAGCAAATGAGATAATTAAAAGCAGTTCAATATGACAAAGTGCCATTTGGGTAAAACTATCCAGGAAATAACAGTCAAGTCTTTAATTTCTGACCAAAATCTTAATTTGTAGCAATATTATGGTCTTAAATCTTTGATTCTGTAAGTGCAGCTACTGGAGATGGCAATTCTCTTTCCTAGTTGAGTGAATTTGTAAACCTTGTAGGATTTCCAGATAAATATAGGACATCTAGTAATTTCAGTTTCAAAAGTTATTAATTATTCATCCAAAATGTAAACTTAACTAGTTACCTTGCATTTTTACTAGCTAAGTTTGGTAAATGGAAAAGCCAGGAAGGCATAGAAATTAGTATATAATATCAAAGTAAAATAACCCTTTAGTAATAACTTTTTGCTAAGAAATACATTCTACTATTATGATCCTCTGTGTATGTATTTATGGTAAAAGGTATTTGGAATATTTAATACAAATTAGAGGCTCTGAAATTATAATAGTAAGGGTATTTTGTTGTTTATATACAAGTTTTAAATAGTTAACAGGATGTGATTTATTACATTTATAATTTTGGTTAACTACATTCATATGCATTATTATAGGCCTTGGAAACATTTCCCTTGTTAAGTTTGCAAGACTGATCCATCACGTATTTGAAATATTTAAGAGAATCAAATTTATTAAATTTCTAAATAGTCACCATAGAAATAAGTTGAGAAATATATTAAGTTAATCAAAGAACAAGTGGAAGTTTTTTCTACAAAAATACTAGATTTATAAATCAAACACAATTTTAAGCTGAAAAAAAATTTTTTTAAGTTACAAGGGCTGGGAAGATGGCTCAATGAGAAAAGTACTCACTGTAGAAGCATGAGAACCTGAATTTGGAACCCTAGCAGCCAAGTGAATAAAATCCAGACACAGTGGCACATGTCTGTAACCCCAGTGATGAGTGATCAGAGACAGGTAGATCTCTGCAAGATACCTGGTAGATACCTGGCCAGGAAGTCAGATGGAAATGGCAAGCCCCAGGTTCCGTGAGAAGTCCTATCTCAAAAACTTTTTTAAAGGTTGAAAGTAACAAAGGAAGACAACTTATATCCCTCTGACCCCTGCCTAGGCACAGGAGAACACACCCACACACAAGTGTCTATACCACACATGTACATGCATACAAAACACACAGAGAGAGAGAGAGAGAGAGGAGAGGGAGAGAGAGAGATACTGTAAAGTTGAGTTTATTTTGCTAATTTTAATGTGATTGCAAGACTGGGGTTATACCTCAGCTGGTAGAGTACTTGCCTAACTTCCCTGTACCACATAAACTGGTGTTATGATGCACACCACCTCAGAAGGCAGAGACAGGAGTATCTTCAAGTTATCTATGAGTTTGATGCCAGTCTAAAATACATTAGACCTTGCCTCAAAAATAAAATATAAGGGTTGGAGAGATGGCTCAGTGGTTAGGAGCACTTGCTGCTGTTGCAGAAGACTCAGGTTTGGTTCCCAGCACCCACATAGTGGCTAACAACCATCCATAATTCCAGTTCCAGGGTATTCTATGCACTCTTCTGGCCTCTGTGGGCACTGCACAACATTAGTGCACTTACACATATGCAGACAATACACTCATACACATAAAAATATAAATAAAAAATAGTTTTTAAAATTTAAAACTAAAATGCTCAACCATTTGAATACACAACATAGAGAATTCAAGCTGGAACTGAGCTAGAACTTCTCTGCTAGAAGGTACTGTGCAGGCTGCTGGGAGAGAAAAACCATTAAGGTCTCAGTCAGGCATGAACCCTGTCAGCTGAACCCAACGACCTATAATACCAACCTTCTAGTCAAGATGTGCCCACTGGTGCAATAGCAGCAGTATAGCCAAATGTTTTCTGGTTGAATTTGAAACCTGTTCCATGGGAGGGAACGCATGCCTGGTACTATAAACCTGGTTAAAGGCCTATGGTTGGGGAAGTCACAGGCTCAAATGGGGAACTTACTACTGACATTTTGTTAAGGGCACACGTGTTTAAACTGCCGCCTAAATATTTGTGTTTCTACCCAGGTAGTAGTACTGCTCTCAGAGAAGCACTTGGCCAGAGAAGTGTCTTTTTGCACTGGGAAGCCATCAATGGAGTGGTTCATAGATGGTTAAAGGGCAAGAATAAATGAGTATTGAGTGCTCAGTGGTAAACAGGACATCTGTGAAGACCTCCCCAAAGAACAGGGAATATCTCAAAAGGGGAGGGGGCAGAAAGATCTTAAGAGACAGAGGCTGGGGAGGAGTGTGGGGAAACACTGTCTTCTGGACATTGCATGGTCATCTCAGTCATGAATACATAATAGCTATGGTTACTTGCAGAAGTCCTAAACACACACACACACACACACACACACACACACACTATGAAATAGGGGAGTGTCTAGTAGGGAAGAAGGTGGTCAACAAGAGTGGGAACACAACAAAAAGTAATGGGGATACATAGACTCACAACAGATGTATACATCAACAAAATTATCAAAAATTAAATGTGATTGTAAACATCTCTACACCACTGTTCTCTGATCCCACCTGCTTTCATTCTCACCTGGCCTTCTTCCAGGCCTCTAGATTGTCCCCACCATCTACATGTTGGTACTAAGTTGTTCCTTTTTGTTTTGAGGCTGTCTGTGTGCCTCGCTGCCCTACGTTATCATTAAGTTAACTTCTTCTCTTCTTAGCTATATAGTTAGAATTCCCTAACCAGGTCAAATCTCTTAGTACGTAGTCCCACAGTATAAGAATAAGAAGCTATTAGCCAGGTGTGGTGGCTCATGCCTTTAATCCCAGCACTTGGGAGGCAAAGGCAGGTGGAGCTCTATGAGTTCAAGGACAGCCTGGTCTACATAGTGAGTCCTAGGACAGCTGGGGCTACAGGAAGACCCTGTCTCAAAAAAACTAAAAAAAAAAAAGAAAAGCTATTGATTTATATCATTATTATTGCTATTGCTGTTCTTGTTACTTTATTTCATACTTTTCCTTTCCTAGAGCTCTCTCAGTCATAATTTTACATTTTCTCTTTCTCCATAAGCTCCACAAGTCAAGACTGTATTTGTCCATTTATCACTTGCTCCTAGGTGGATGACACTCTAACATACCAGCCACTCAAGCCCAGCACCTTAGCATATGCCTATAGTGGCAGCCACTTGAAGGGTTGAGGTAGGAGGGTCACCTTAGCCCAGAAGTTCAAGACCAGCTCAAGAAACATAGTAAGACTTAGTCTCAAAATAGACTAAAATAATAAAAAATTTATCACACTTTATTATCCACATAACTCTGTAGTTCCATCCTGTCAAATCCAAGAACTCCAACAAATTTTCCTCAATTTCTTCCTGTCTCCTTTCTTTTCTCTTCAAACTGATGCTTTTTCTGGTGGAGCAGCTGATTCAGTCTGTGATTCACACTCAAACTATGCTCCTAAACAAAGGAATGCTTGGCCACACATTCATTGATCTTTCCCTAACATACTGTCTGTAATTTTTGGAAATGTTGATAGGCTAAGAACTTTTTTAATCCTATTTTGCTTCCATTTTGCTTAACCACATCAAATCTGTAGATCATTTTTCTTGCATTTTATTAGAAGCAATCAGAGAAGTCAAACTGCACTTTCAACACTTTACTTGGAAACAGTTTAAGCCAACAATATAATTTCATTGGCTGTAAGTTCAACCTCAAACCACTAGAACATGATTACAGTTCAGCCAAGTACTTTGCCTATTTTTAATGAGAACATTTTTTTCTTCCAGCTCCCAATAACGTTTCTCATTTCTGCAACCTCATCAGAATGAATTTTCCCATACAAGGATTTTGCTCTTCTGAAAGCTTCTTCCCTGATGGTTAGCATTCACAGTGCCAGAAGATTCCATGCAGGCTGCTAGAGGAGAAAATTCAATGGCCTTTCTGGTATGTGGTCCCTGCATGCTACAGTAAACAGCGAGGTAAGATTTGCCCGTTGGTTCAATAGTGGCATGATTGTTTGGGTGTAACCAACTGCTTCCCAGTTAAATTTGATGCCCGCTCCACAGAAAGTAATATCTACTTGGTAGTGTAAAACTGGTCAAAAGCCTATGACTGCAGAGGTTACAGATGATGCAGGAGGGTGATAAATCTACTACTGTTGTCTTGCTAAATGAATATGTAGTACAGTTGCCTTCTGGTTATATATGTTTATTCTCATAGATAAGTGTTGTACTCAGCCTTAGTTAGTGTGAAGGGGTGCATGTGTGAACATCAGAGGACAACTTACCTGTAGGAGGCAATTTTCTTCTTCCACCATGTGAGTTCTGGGGATTGAATTCAGGTCCTTAGGCTTCGTGACAAGCACATTTACCAACTGAACCATCTTACTAGCTCCAGAGAAGCTTCTTCTTACAGTGGGTAGAAGTTAATGCAGATTCATAACTTGTCCAGATGAGGAGAATAAGGGGCTAGAGAGATGACTCGGCAGTTAACCAATTGCTGCTGTTGCAAAGGACCCAAGTTTGGTTCCCAACACCCACATGGCAGCTGACAACTATCTGTAACTCCAGTTCCAGGGAATCCAATGCCTTCTTCTGGTCTCCATGGACACCATTCACATGTGTGGTGCACATACATATATAGAGGCAAAATGCTCATACCTGAAAAGTGAAAATAAATAAATCTAAAGAATATTAAAGTGGTGAGGATAAGTGAGTGCTGAATGTTCACACCTCAGTGAGACATCCATATCACACCCTCCAAGGCCTAGGGAACATCATAGAAAGGGGGACAGAAAAAAAATGTAAGTACCAGAGGATGGGGAGGCTTGCTATGAAACTGTATTCTGGATATGAGATGGCTGTTGCAATGAACACACAGTGGCAGTGATTACTTGCACAAGACCTGCACAAGAATGTACCCTTCACCATGGGGTAGAGGCACCTAAATCCTGACCTCTTCATGAGGAAATATTGACAGTTAGTGGTTGAAAGAGGAGGGACTGCCATTTTTTTCAGTGCTTTAGTCACTTGCATGTTGTCCATGATCCAGGAAATACCTGCCTGTGCACGCTTATACAAGCAACTCTAATGAAACACAAGTCTTTCAATGGCAGAGAGAGTAGTTGGGGGGAGCAGAGAAGGAAGCCAGAAGAAGGGAGAGGGAATTAAGAAAAGTTAATGGGAGGCAAATGTAATCACATTATGTGAATTAATGTATGAAACTGTCAAAATATAAATATTAAAAAGCATTTGTTCAGGGTGAAAGATAGGGGTTTAGTTTCATTCTTCTACAGGTGGAGATCCAGTTTTGCCAGCACCATTGGTTTATCTGGGCCAACTGTATGGCCTTAAACACCCAAAAGGAAAGTATAACCAAAGATTAAAGGGGCCAATACAATTTCTTAAGAGTTCATATGCATAGCTAAAGGCTACATAATAAGCAACAATGCCAGATAGGGGATACCTTCCTTTGAGTTGTTGGCCACGGTGGCCAAAGGGACTCCCAGATAGTAACCCAGCATAGAACTGGGAAAATGAAC
>NW_008358534.1:2829703-2879301 GCF_000622305.1 Nannospalax galili
AGACCCCAATCTTATCTAAAGGAATATTGACAACTGATTGCTGCTAGATGAGGAACAGCTGACCTTCCTAAAGCAAAGTCTTCTAGATAGGCTGACTAGATTCACCAGATGGACAAGTAGTGGGGAAGGCTGGGGGTGCTGATCACACAGCAGACAGTAGCAGGGATAACAGAGTATAAGGGCTCTAGTGGGGGGAGGGAGACTATGAGAGGGTGCAATCTGGAAAGTGGGTATACAGTTGAACAAGATCGTTTGGGATGTTCTATGTGATACACACACACACACACACAAATCAACACATTTTTTAAAATGTTATAATGGAGGAAGAATCATGGAAATTTACATCATGTTAAATAGTAGAGGTGATAAACATTACCAATGAAATCTACCTGATGACTTTATAGACATACACAGGCTCCAAGTGCAACCGATTATGACTAGTAATAATCAGATACATACAGATTAGAGATCCAAGTGCCAACAACACAGTGTTAGTAGCAAAAACAATGAGTCTTTCTGCAAGGAACAATATATTCTAAAATGAAATGGAGATCTTTTTTAAAGGTTAAAAACTCATTCAATTTTATGTCTTACAGGGCTTATACTGAGTTCAGTACTGTAAAACTGTATTAATTCAACTGTGAACATAGAAACTTGCACCCACTTGTGAAAGAGATGTACTCTTGCTCTGGAGTGTGCTACTGAATATGTTAAAGGTGTAGTGAAATGCTTCTTCTAATCATGCAGTTATTAAAAATTTTTTTAATTTAAAAAAAGCATTTGTTTATGATTATCTGGTTATTGTCTAAGAACTTTGAAGTTTTTATACAGATAGTTTATTTTCTTTATGAGCCCTCAACAGAATTGCTCTTTATAGTACATTCAAATGTCTGTCAAGATTTTTCTACTCTGCTCCTCTAAATCCTTCTAGCCTCTACCCATTATGTAGTTCTAAAGTCACTTTCATATTTGTGGGTATTTGTTCCATCAACAGCCTCATTTCTCCATATCTATTTCCATCTCAGGTCACTTAGGTTACTATGACAAACTACCTTAGACTAGGTGGCTTCTAAATGACATAATTTTATTATGATTCTGCATATTGCAAACTGAAGATTAAGCAGCTAGAAGCCTTGGCGTCTGGTAAGGGTTTCTTCATAGATGACCATCTTTTTGCTGCACCTTCACACAAGAGAAGGAAAGAAGAGACTCTTGAGGGTCTCTCTTATAAGGCTCCCATTCTTACTTAGGAGTACTCCAACCTTCGAGTCCTAATCACCTACCTAAGGTCCAACCACTACTTCAGATGTTAGGATTTCAAACTATATTTTGATATGCTCAAACATCCAATCTTTAGCATTTCCCCACTACAGTCCAAAAAGCATTCTACCATCTAGCTATATGAACCTGTTTGCCATTGCCAAACACATGTAACTTTTTCATTGCTAACCTTCCACATAGAATGGCTTCTTTCCAACTCCTGCCACTTTCTCCCCACCCCCATCCTACCAGATACACAGGTAACAGTCTCAACCATTCCCTATTGTCTGTATCAAACCACACATCATTATAGACTTCTCTAGATTCTGGTAATTATATCTGTCATTTAAAATCTTCCCATCCTCCTTATGCCCAGTTGGCTTCACTCTGAATACAGCTATTTATAGTACACTATCTGTGACTCTCTACTGATCCACTATATTTTCTAAAATATGTTTCAGATGGGGTAGCAATTCTACTCCAGGACTCCATGCTACTGCTGTGGAATTAGAAGCTTTGTGAACGAGTGGTTTAAAACAACCTGAATTTTATATTGCTTTAGTTTATTCTGAGGGTTTAATAGAGTTTCAGATTATTTTCCCAGCCTCCAAAAGACTGGCATCTCATTCTTTTGTGAGTTGTTTCCCTTTCTCCATTCCTGTTGCTTTGGCTGCAATAGACACTCAATAAAAGTGTTAAATTTTAATTTAATGTAGCCACAAGGGAATTGGAGAACAGAAGACACAGCTGCAAATCTCAAGGATTTTATATCACCTTCTGCAATTTAGTTTTCAGTGGGGTTTTCTTTAAAGGCAAGGGAATGTACTCAGTGGCCTTAAATATATCAGAATTGTCATTCTCTAGTCTCACACTTATGATCCACCCCTGAGATTTCAAAAATAGATAATAAAATGTATAGCTTCCATTAACATCTACTGCACTAGAAAAATGTCTCCAGCAATTCTTAATCACAATGAGAATAATGTTTGTGCCCTCCATCCCTGCAGCGTTTAATATCTGTACACTGTATTTAATCATCTGGACCCCCTAATTTACTGACATTTAAATGATCTCAAATTATATTTCCTGTAGCAGTGTTCCAAATAAGGAACTTTTAAATGATAATACAGGGTCTTATTAGTTACAAATTGTGCTGTTGGTTGCCATGCGCAGCTTCTACACCTTCCTCAAAAATTATCCTATTTAAAGAATTTTATTTCTATTTTACCAGAGTCTGTATAATTATGCAATCATCAGAGGTTTTATACTTCAGCCAGAATGACATCAATAAAGTGTGACATAACAAATAAGAGACTTCTCTGTCATATTAATTGTTGATCAGATTCAAACACTGTAAACATATATGATAATTTTTTAATATTTGTACTGTATCACTTCCACGTGTGTCATTATGTTCTATCCCTAAAACATTTCAGGGAAACTAACAGAGCTACTGTTATCCAAAATATTGCAATGAGACTAATAGAGCTATTATTGTTCAGTTTTGTAGACATGGCCAGACGTGGTGGCACATAATCTCAGCACTCAGGAGGTAGAGGCAGGCAGATCTCTGTGAGCTCAAGGCCAGCCTGGTCTACATAGTGAGTTCCAGGCCAGCTACAGTTACAGGGAGACCCTGTCTCAATAAAAAGACCAAAAAAGGGGAAAAGAAAATGACTTGCAAGCAAGTCTAAGTCATGTGATTTTACTCAAAACATACCACATACCACTACATTTTGTGATGCCATAGAGAATGTTCATCCTACTATATCAACCGTTTGTCAGATTTCTAGATAGAAACACTTATGATGTATAACCATACAGTCTAATTGCCCACCTGTCTCCACCGACATAAATCACCACTGGTCATATACTGACAAACTTGTCGTTCCAATTTCCTTTAAGTAGATAGTGATATCACATTGTTCATGCAGCACCTACATCCAATGCCGGCCTAGCCTTACTGGAAGTAGATGACAGAGTGTAAGTTCCTCTGTTAGTCAGATGCTAAGTCCACAGCTTTATCCACAGTTCTACAAAGGCAGCAGACATGAGCCCTGACCTACATAGAACAGTGTCTGTAAAAGGATGGTGCCTGGTTATTTAAGAAGTGTTCACTGGAGGAATTTATTTGAGGAAAGTACATGAAGTAAAAGAGAGGATTATTAGGGATGTGGAAGAGGAAAATGGGGGAGGAATAAGGGGGATAAGGAAGACTAATAGATGGAGTGAATATGATCAACGTATAGTATATGCATGTGCAGAAATGCTATAATGAGACCTGATGTTTGTACAATTACCATAAGCTAATAAAAAATTTACTAGACATTACACGTTTCCCTTAAAACTTGGGGATTTGACAGCTCATTGTGATTTTATGTTTTGGTTGTGAAAAAAGCACACTACTGTATTATTGTAAGCACATTGTCCAGCAGAGAGGTAGTATCAAGTTAAGTAGGGGAGCTTTAGGAAAATTACCTGGAGATTTTATCTTGTAGCTTCTATAGAGACTGGATAACAGAAACTGGTCCTTGCCATCACTTGCAAATCAAAATGAAAGACCAGCTCCAGTGGACTATGAGGGAGTTTCTGCCATGGCCAGGGCTTGGTAGATGCCAACGCCCGTTGGAGCTCACATACTACACCACAAGCCCCAAATACTGATAATGGAGCTAAAGGATTTAAGCTTTTGCCCTGGTGAATTTCAGTCTTTTGGTTCAACTCTCTTCTTTTCTCTCTCCCTACTCATCCCTTTGGGAAAGAGATTATTCAGTGCTACAGATTAAAAAAAATGGTTTGCAGGCAAGTCTAAATCATGTAATTTTGCCCAAGAATTTCACTATATATTGTGATACCACAGAGAATGCTCACTCTAGTATATCTGTCTATGGTTGGTGACTTCGGAAACAATTAGACAATGAGTTCTCTCTCTTAACCAGTGCATTAATACCTTCATAGAGTAATAATAAAATGAAATAATTGAGACGTGGTGAGAGGTAGGAGGTGGACTCTCATAGTAGGATGTTTGTTACTGGGGACATGTACTTGGGATTATATCTTGCCTTGGTCCCCACCTCCTCCACCATCTCTCTCTATATACCCTCTTTCCCTTTCCTGCCAGCCAAACTGTGAAGGACTCTGCCACATGTTCTGACCTTCATGATGATCTGTCCTAGGATAAGGCCAAACAACTATGGAATGAACCTTCTAATGGGGTAACCAAAAATAAATCTTTCCTCCTGTTAGTGTTTTCTAGTAGGCATGTCATCACAGTGGTGTCAAAGTAACTAATACAATGAGCAAATGTATTTTCCATGGACAACCAACAATGAAGAAGGTTGATGGGTGTGAATCACCCCTAAAAGGCCTATACCAAGAGATCTGCCTACCAGGGTAGGGATAGCTCAAAGTGAAGGCTTGTGTTGGTTGTACTATAGCGAGCATTAGGAAACATGGAAGAAACCAAATGTCTTTAATTAAGAAAGTATATCACCATGACAGAGAAAGTACAGTGGGATATCCCATGGAGAGATGTTTGCAGAGGATACTTGAAAGCCCTTTATAAGAGACTCAGTATTGAGGCACAAATCACACCAAGAATGTAAGAAATCACTACATGACTTCCCACAAAAATGAATTGAAGGCAACAGCAATCATCTACAAAACTGAATATAAAGCTAATGTAAGATCCTATTTATTTCCATTCTTTATATATAGAGGACTCCAGTGAAGCCAGAGTATCAGTAATGGGTAGAAGGAGAGGAGGCCAAGATCTGGCAGAAATTCAAAAGAGACAGAAGTGTCATTTAGGTGGACCTCTTGATGGACTGCCCCATTCCTCATTCAGGAATGAAGGCCTTACTTGTGGTTGTCAGGTGGCTGCTCTCCTCCAGCTATGGCCACTCTCCTGCTCTCTTAGTTCCCCTGATCAGTCGTCTGGTCCGGACCCCAGGACTGGTGAGGAGACTTTGTCAGCGGAGCTGCATTCAGACACAGGAGACCTGGTTCAGTGACGCAGATCTGGTTTATTGCAGGAAGGCACAAGCTTATATAGGGGTAGTGGTCCATTCACAGCACAGCAAGTAGTTTAAAGGTGAGGTATCCAAGGGTGGTGCACAGTACAGTAAGTAGTTTAAAGGTGAGGTACCCAAGGGTGTTGATTAGGGAGTGGCCAGCTCTAGGCATCAGTCTCATGATCTGCCAATGGGAGCAAAATGTCACAAGGCATTCCTTGTGGCTCCAGCAGTTGGGCCGTTGCCTCAGGCCTGCTGTATGGCTGTCAATAAGACTTTCACACTAGGCTCAAGTCTGTCTCCCACACTTACTGACCCATCTTGTAAGTGCTGTTAGTTGGCAGCCTTCAGATCTCATCCAGTATTAGTCAACTTTCCATTGTTATACCAAATTTCCTACGATAATCAGCATATAAAGAAAGTAGATTTATTTTGGCTTCTAGGTTTTTGAATATATTTTTAAAATTTTGTACATGAGTATTGCATTTGCAACATTTCCACCCCCAAGTCCCCCTCCAACTTTTCCCATGTCCACCTACTTCCTCCCAATTTCCTGTCCTCTTCTTTGCTTATTATTGTTACACACACACACACACACACACACACACACACACACACACATATGCACTGAGTCTATTAAGTGGTGCTCGTGTGTACCTGTATTCAGGGCTGCCCACTTGCCACTTGGGATTAGATAACCCTTAAGGGAGCTAGTTCCTAAAGAAAACTGATTCTCCTCCCTCAGCAACCACTCGTTGCCCATAAAATTTCTCCCAACCACTGTGTTATGTTGTTTTATCATTATGCCGGTCTTCTTAAGCTACTGTACTATGGAGATTCCATTGGTGTAGCCTCCCTATCATGTTTAGAATGCATTATCCCACAGCAGGGATCTTATTTCTCTGGCTCTTACAATCTTTCGTCCTCTCTTCCACAGTGTTCCCTGAGCCTTAGATGTTGCATTGTATCACTAGGCAAGACACCTCACAGACATGACAAGTTGTAGAGTTTTGTAATAGTCTCCATCTATTGTTAAAAGAAGGTAAAAAGAAACTTGCACTGTGAAACAGCTGGGGACACTGACAACCCAGTGGGCCTTAACACGGATGACAGACTGTATGGGCTCTAGTGTGGGGACTATTGGAGAGTGTCAGTGGGGACAGGGGTATAAAGATGATTAAGATTGTTTGAGATGTTCTGTATAAAATACACAAAAAATTAAATTAAAAAATATATATAAATGGGAAGATAAAAAAGAAACTTTTTTATAAGTAATGAGAGCTATACTTTTTGTGAATATAAGAATATGTATTTAAAATAGAGTAAAAAATTGTGTTGGACTAGGAAAAGCCAATAATAAATTCTTCTCTAGGGTCTATACACTCTCCAACCAGGTATAGTTGGATATTTTTACAGTACCAGGCATAGATTCCTTCCTACTGAGTGGGTCTTAAGAACAATTAGATAGTTGTTAACTACCCCCCAAGATAAATGTGCCACTGTTACACCAATAGAGTTTATTGGCAGACTGGTCATTGTTGTGGTTCATAAGCTCTACCACTGAGTAGGACCACTGATTGCTTTTCTCCCTTGGCAGTTTGCATAGTACCTTCTGATGACTTGAGAGCTGGTCTTTGCGGAGGGGGCTTCCAAGTCAGTTCTAATGGGCTCCCACTTTTGAAGACTGAGTGACCCATTGCTGCTGACTTTTAATCAGATAGCACACGTGGTATGAATGTGAGGTGGAGCAAAACCACTAATAGCATAAGCCAGGGGCAAATAAGAGGAAAGGCCATATTCTTACAATCCTCAAGGACATTCTTTCAATGGCTTCCCAGTGGGCTCCTCTTCCTATCCATTGTACAAATTCCCAATAGCACCATCCTGGGGCCTAAACTTTAACACATGAACCTTAGAAGGACATTCAGTATGTAAACTGCATGATAGTTCCAAATGGAGATTACTTCCAGTGGAAAAAAAGCCACCTCGCCCACCATGGTATCTCCTTTCAAGAAGTGTGATGTTCATCCACTGAATACAGGATGTAAAGGCCTGACTCCTGAACTGAACTAAGAATCTCTTTAAAGGACCATCCCCACTTCAGAGCACTCTAAGTGTTGGTCAAGACTTGCAACTCACCTGTCCCAATTCAATCATGCTTTTTTAACCTTTCCTCCTCTATACATGTGTCTATCCCAGAAGCACTTGCCAATCACATTCTTTCTAATTCTCATCTCAAATTCCACTTCTTATGGCTGTAGTCTACAATATTTCCATCACCTTTACTGGATACTTCTGTGCTAGGTTAGATCCAGAGCTGAAACAGAGGAGAAAAGCTCTACATACAAAGAAATCCAAGGTCTGCTTTTTGTCTGACTGGGAATTTTAACATATTACTAGAGATTCTGTCCATGAGCAGAAAGGGAGCTCTCATGGAATGAGCTGGAAAGTCACTATTGTGAAAAATTAAAGTGTTTTCCTAATTTCACCCCACTGTGTCCAGCCTGGTCAATAAACTAGTCACACAGAACACACTACAGTTTCCTGGTGTCTGAGGTTCATTCTTCTCTAACATTCAGTGTTGGAGATGATTGCTGTTGCCTCCAATTCATCTTCGTAGGAAGTCATGCAGTGATTTCTGTGATGCTGCCAGAACTACGGACAAGTTTGTCACTCATTTGGATGAACTTTCAGAGGGGTTCCTTCGTCGGTTCATTTGTTTCTCCTCAATGGTGGAAACACTTTATTTTATCAGCCCACTTTTCATTTCTGGAGTGTTTTAAAGTGACTCAACGAAATCTGCTGAATCTGCTAATGATTTTCAGTCTAATATGCATTTGAAAGTAAATAATAATGTGCTCAGTACAACATGCATTTTAAAGTAAAGTTATAAGAAAAAAATACCTTCGTTTGGCTAGATAACTGTTTCTAAAAGCAAGAATTTTGAACATATTTTGTGTACTGGCAGGATTATTAGGATGAGGTGGATATTCTTCTCATTTGGATATCCAAGTTACAGTGTGTATGTGTTCCAAGCACCATCTATCTTGAATTATAAATTGCACTAGTATTCAACAGATGACTTAAGAAAGCTATCAAGATGAGAGGTGAATCCCTGGTGTTGCACACTGAAAATCACACAGAGGAAGACGAGCAAAGAAAGTAGAGCAGGAAAACAGCCTGGTGCTGGCTCTATATCAGTCAGCCTCTGTTTCTTATCAAGTTCCCCAAAATAGATATTTTTAAACTTGTCATACATGTGCTATTGCAACACATAAAACATTACTCCTGTCTCTGCTTCCAGCATGTATCCTTGTATTACAAAATATGAAAAAACCTTTTGTAATGTATGACAGATATTTGTTTCAGAAAGTCACTGAGGAAATTGACTATGAAAAGATTTTTATATTCATTATCAAAAGTAGAGTTGAATTCCCCCACTCCCAAAACACACCCCCCCACATACACAATGGCAGCAACCTTGGGCATTGAGGGCCTGAAGGAGGGTGGAAACCTAAAGGATCTGAAATTGACTGCATTCATTCATCTTTCCCATGGAAGACCTAGAACACCTAATACCATCCGTCTTACTATTGCTCTTCAACACCAGGCCGATATACAGAGAAGTTAACAGATAAAAGGGAATACAATCATGTGTCTTTCCCCAATACATGCAGTTTTCAGTAGGGAACAATTAATCATTGAAGTGAAGAGCATTTGTCCAATAGTAAAATATAAGCATGGAACAAATGTTAAATTCCTCAATCTTTTTTACATATTCTACTTATTTTTTTATTTTATGTATATAAGTATATTGCCTGCATGTGCATAAGTGCACCTGTGTCATGCAATGCCTGCAGAGGTCAGAAGAAGGCATCGGATTTCCCTGGAACTGGAGTTACAGACAATTGTTAGCTGCCATGTGGGTGCTGGGAATCTAACCCAGGTCCTCGAAGAGCAGTCAGTGTTCTTAACCACTGATCATTCTTTCCCGCCCCAAATTCCTCAGTCTTAATACAGAACTTAGAATTTAAGAAACCTAAAATTGGAATCAAAAATATAAACCCAATCCTATTTTTTCTCTACCTGGCAACCAGCAAGGTTTTACAGAGCAACTGTACTGGGGAAGCACTGAGTTTAACACTTCACTTTGGGAAATAGAGAAATGAATGAGACGTCAAGCATGTCTTCAAAAAACTTGCACCTCATAGAAGAAGGGAAACACAAATAACTAAAAAACAGTGTGGCAAGTGGTCTAATAGCCTTATAATAGTAGTTACTACAAGCATAAACATTAAAGGACTCATATGGCAAAGTTAGAGATACAGCATTGGCAATTGTCAGCACCGTGTCACAAATGCTTTATATCTTGTGTCTCCTGACCCTTCCTATTCTACAATACTCCTAAACGAATCGCTTCTGGCTTCCTTAAATGTTTCTGCTTCATCAGAGGACTGTATTACTTTCCAAAGCAAAGTATCATGTTTTAAATATGCATTCTGTATGCAACACTTCTCAGGAAACCACAGAGATGATCTCTTGTAGATGTAGAAACATGAAATATAAATTAAAGAGGAAAGAAATGTTTTTCAACAAAGAAATAGCAAAAGAGAGATGTTTGTTTCTAAGAAAAGTGTGACATTGTTACTTCAAGCCAGCCAGTCTCCCTGGGGTTCTAAAAAGCAGCCAAGATGTCAGAATTTGCCATTACCTCTTTCTATTTCTGTCTCAAAGAAATGAATTCAGTATTTCAATTATATTCTTCCCTGTGGAGCAGGATATCAAATATATTATTTATTAAAGAGGGAATTAAAATGTTACCATTTCTTTAATTTTGTCTTATTTTTCATCAGTGAATATTTTTTAATTAGAACAAGTGAAACACATATAGGTTTCAACCACTTACCTCCTCAATCCTGCTATTAAACTTTTGAAGGAAGTGTCCATTTGGAACAATGCACTACATAATAATTTTATTTTATTGCACCATTCTGAAAGAAAATTACAATCTTAATCAAAGACTTGTTTCTTGACATTTCCACAAAGTAGTTCTGACTGCATATTTCAGCAGGAAAATATGGGGAGAGAGCCCAAACAATCTTATGAATGGCTGCACCTAAACATGGGTGAGTGATTGTAACAGAAGTACTCTACAATAAAAATGATAAGTACTTCTTGCAAACAGAATTTACTGGATTTTTCAATGTGATATGAAATCACTGTAAAAATACGAAAACCTTCCTTTCCAAGCATAGAGACGTATGGAAGACATCTGCTCATAGCATGCCTCACAATATTCCCAACCTTGGAAAGATGCAAACAGTGCTGACCTAGAAGCCTCCTAGGCAGCACAATTGTGTAACTGAACTATTTTCATAAAATCTACTCAGAATTTTATTATTAAGGAGCATCATGCATAAGCAATCCAGATTTTATCCAAATTATAAGAACTTTGGCTTAACTAGAAAATATAAGGGAATTCCATTTCTTCCAAGATTTCATAGACCATCTGTTGAATATATCTGATATTTAGGGGTGAAAAGCTCCTTTATAAATCATCTTCACAATACAATGAGGCCATCCTCATTCTATTCATAGTGTCAGAGCATTCTCACATTAATTCACAATCTCCCTATGGATCTGCTTTGGCAATTTATCTTTGAGTCCTAAGTAGATTGTTTCTTGTCAGCTTTTGCCCTTATGACTTATAAGGCTGTCTACAATCTCACTTCACATATTGTACTTGAAACTTGATACCATTTTTAAAATCTTTATGCTCTTAAGTATGATTTACCTAGACCCTCTGAGTTCTGCTATTTCAGAAACTCAGAGTAACAGATTTTCCATCTTTGCAACAAACTTCACATGTTGAGCCTCTACTATTTGTTTCTTTAAAAAATATTTTATTATTTTTATTTTATGTGCATGTGTGTATTGCCTGCATGCATCTAAGTCCACCCGTGTCGTGCAATGCCCTCAGAGGACAGAAGAGGTCATCAGATTCCCTAGAACTGGAGTTACAGACAGTTGTTAGCTGCCATGTGGGTGTGGGGATTCGAACTCAGGTCTTCTGCAAGAACAGCCAGTGCTCTTAATTGCTAAGCCATCTCTCCAGACCCGAGACTCTACTATTTGTATCAGAGAGTACAGAGACAAGGAAAACCTTGCATTTTATGTGACATGCACAATACATGCAAACAAGACATACTTATATCATGCATGGGTCCACACAATGTTAAAGTATGACTTTATGTAACAGAGAGGCTTTTCTAGAAAGCAATTCTAACTCACTGGTGTCCAAAACCAAATTAGGCTGAATTAAAAAGAAAAAAAAAACCTGTGGTCTACATACTTCACTGATTCTTGCTTACTGATGGAAAAAAGACTCAGTAATAATTAAATAAGCTCTGCTATTAGTGAAGTGACTTGTCTAATTAGTAAATACAAGATGAGCAAGCCCAGCTCTGACCTCCTTCTCCTGAATTTCAGTTGCCCTTTTCACTTACAGTGTAGGGAGGCTAGCCTGGCTTAGTGCTGAAGAGGCTGAGTAAATGAATCTGTTTTAAGGATCCTGTATCAACAAGCTCAGTTCCCTAACAGACCCAAGACCACATCTTCCAAAGTGGCCTCCAAAGATAATAAAGATGAAATTGACTTAATATGCCATATATTTGTTCTCTCCAATTGTTCTGAAATAAGTAGGGAAGAAAGGTGTCTCTTTAGAAACCTTAGTAAATATCTTTACATAAGATGACATAAGAGCAGGTATTTTGATTTTCTTTTCTGTTATATGTGTCTAGCTAATTAACAGATTTACAGGCCAGTGAAATGTAAGAAGAATATTGGGAAGCTTCTAGGAAACACTGCTTCACCCTCAAAGACAGACTTAAAGAGAGAATGTTCTCTCCTCGGGCTTTGTGTGATGCCTTGTAAAGCTACTACTATTCTTATAAACATGGAAACCATCTTTCCAATATGAGGGAATAAGCCTGAACTGAAGATGGACAAGTGGATAGATACGAATGTTTAAAATACTTTTTAGTATTGTTAATGATACCGTAACAAATTCCTTAACCAATTCCTTTTCTGTAATATGTAGTAATAAATCTCCAAGTTTTAAGTCAGTTTGTTTTTTTAATATTTATGTTTTTCATATTATGTGTATGAGTGTATTGTTTGCATGTATGTAAGTGCATTCGTGCCATGCAATGTCTGCAAAGGTCAGGAGAGGGCATCAGATCCCCTGGAACTGGAGTTATGGACAGTTGTTAGTCACCACGTGGGTGTGGGGAACCCAACCCAGGTCTTCTGCAAGAACAGCCAGAGCTCTTAACCCCTGAGTCATCTCTCCAGCCCTTCAAGTCAGTTTTAATTGAGCCTTCTGTTACTTGAATTGAAAACCTCCAGAGACTAGTGACGATAGTTACTGTTTATACTCCCATGAAGAGTGATGACAATATACATACATAGATTACATACTTTTAGGTATTGATGCATACTCTGAAGAGGGCAAATAGAGCAGTATATAGAGAGGAATTTTGCTTTAGCATTAGTGTCAGTGTTCAGGGAATGATTCACTAAGGAGGAAGTGCTACTTGACTTGAAACCTATATAATGAGGAATCATTCATGTGAAAAGACAAAGGAAGAATGAGCCAAATAGGGAGAACAGCTAGTACAAGACCGCAATGGGAGAAGTATATTCACATATTCAAAAGGAGAAAGGCAAAGTGGCTGGAGCAAAGCAAATGTAAGGGATAGTAGGACACAAGCTCAGCAAGGTAAGTAGAGACTAGATCACAGAAAGTCTTGTGGGACTTAAAGATGACAATAGATGCTTCACTTATTGCTAATGGAAAGGGCTTCAAAGGTTTTAAGCCTTTGAATGGTATGTTTTACTGAAAGCATTTTAAAGCACTGTGATGATAAACTTTATAAGTGTACATGATCTACAAAGAGCTCCCGAAATACCAGCTAACACATTATTTTTGAATGCCTTTATGAGGTTATTTCCAGAAAAGAATACCATTTGAATTAGAAGACTGAGTAAACAAGATACAAGTCACCATTCAACCCATTGAGGGACCAGAATAGGATAAACAGGTGGAAGGAAGGTGGATTTCCTTTCTTCTTGAACTAGAATATCTATCCTTCCTTGTCCTTGGACATCAAAACTCTCATTTCTCAAACCTACAGATTTGGACTCAAAGTTACTGTCACCTCATCAGCTTTCTTTGTTCTACAGCACTTGGACTACTGGCTTTCCCGTTTCTCTGGCTTGCAAATGGCAGCTTGTGAGAATTCATGGCCTCTGTAATCATGTGGGTCAATTCTGATAATAAATCTATTGATTTTAATTAGTGTGTGTGTGTGTGTGTGTGTGTGTGTGTGTGTGTGTTCTAGTTCTGTTTCTCTGGAGAACTCTCACTAATGAATACTCTAATGAAGCACTTGTCATAAACTTAGTCAGGCTTAGCATGAAAAATTCAATACCTAGTTCATAAGTTACCTCCTCTCTGAAGCCATTTTCAAGTACCTCATTTTCAGCAACTAGTCACTCTTCTGAATTCCTATCATTTAATGCTTATATCATCACTTCAATGGTATATATGTTTCTCTATTCACACACATACTTTCTGTCCCTGAAAGGATGGCATATCTTAAGCATTCAAATGCCTATATAACATATCTCAAAGGGCTTAATTTATAGTCCTTTCTGGATATATCAATGGCAATATGTACTATAAGGAAAATAATCTATATAATATTTGTTTATGATAAGAGCGTTGACCTAATTTCTTTTGGTGTACTTTATAGTTAAGTAATCACTGTACTTTGCTATCTAAAAATATCAACCTGTGATACCAGAATTAAAATATATGACTTCTGATATATAAATGAATATACTAGAAGCAAAACAACAGAATGTGGATTCTGTGTATGAACTGTGAAAATGTTTTATTAAAGAAAACTGTACAAGTTGTCATGGAAATTGTTCTAATTAAAGACTTTCTGGGTACACCAACATTTTATTTCTAAACCTATCTCATCTTCTGAATTCTAAGACAAGAAGCCTCATAGCAACTACAGATTTTGTTATAGAAGATTATAGATTTGATCTAGATGTTTATAATTATTAGAAAACGAGACACCATAAACAGAACTATATCACTTTTTCATAACATTGGGAATATAAATTTTCAAATAGGTTCTGTTTTTTCTAAGAAATATGTTTCAGTGAAACAACTTACATCTTCAGTATACTTTCTACTGTGCTGGATATTATTTTCTTACAGTGTTTTGTATTTTTTTATTTTTATTTCTATGTATGAGTGTCCATATATATGTGCACTATATGGGTGCAGTTCCCATGGAGACCAGAAAAGAGCATCAGATTCCCTGGAAGTGGAGTTCCAGATGGTTGGGAGCCACCATGAGGGTGCTGGGAACTGAATCCATGTCCTCTGCAAGTGCAGCCAGTGTTCTAAACCGCTGAGCTATCTCTCCATCCCCATGTGCCAGATATTCTTAAAATTGCCAGTGGTTCAACCCAGCCCTAAAGCTTAATAACCATAGCAACCGGCACAGCAAATTACCTCTATTAGTGCAATAGTGACACTGTTATCTGGGGGTGGGTGGGTAATAAATAGCTATCTGACTGGACTTAAAGCCCTCTAAGTGGGAGTGAACTCGCAGTTAACACTGTAAACACAACCAAATACACATAGCTGGAGAGGACATAGATCCTAGAGAAAACTCTATCTCTGTCGTATTTCTAGACAAATGAAATTTCTTACCATATGCTAAATATGGATCCTTATATTTACAGACAAGCATACCGTACACCATGCATCAAGAAAGCTTCCTTCTGCAACAGATGGTTACTGAAGAATCCGACAACTGGTCAGACACAGAGAATATACGTCTGAGAGGTAACCAGTCCTGGATGACATATCTACAGTGGAACCTTTACACCTAAGACTCATGAGACATATCAGAATTGGGGGGGGGGGCGTGGTAGAGAGAAAACTAGTGCATCCTTCAACTCTCTCCAGTGAAGCTTCCTTATACAACAGAGTGTGACACACAAAAGGCCACAACTGACTAATTTTTAAAGAATAAGAGGCTAGAGAATGTGTGTCCCTGAATAGGACTCCTATATCAAACTTCTCCCACCCGTGGCTCAGTGACCATTGTGGAAGAGGGGGTGCAATGATTGTAAGGGCCAGGGTTGGTCCATGAACATAGGGAAGCAGAGGTTTTCTGGCCACTGGAAGCTTGCACATGTGCACTTGGGGCAATGGTGGCATTCAATACAAGACCCATGACAACTTAATCAGACAAGGGCCCAGAGTGGAGTGAGGGAAAGAAGTGGTGGGTTGGCCCTAGCCTGGAAACTGTTGGAGAATGATTACTGCTGGGTGAGGGAGAGTATGCCTTACATATGATCTTTAGATAGACTGACTAGACTCCAGTGGATGAATTTGCACTGAAGGACACCTGGGTTCAAATGCTTGACTGGATAGGACATAACATGTATGATGGAATACATCAGGTCTGAAGGGGAATTGAGGAGGCATGGATGGGGGAGGGGTATCTGAATTTGATTAAAAACTGTTGTATGAAATGTACAAAAGCTCAATAATTTTTTAACTGCCTATGAGTAACTGGAAGGATATGTTGAGTTGAAACTAGCAGAATAATCATGCTCTCCATCCCTTCACCTATCAATGTATTGTGTAAGAGTAGAGTATTGAATTGCTTTGCAGTCTTTGGTATCTAGGAAAGGGGTCACCAAGAGTAATAAGACTTCTTTTTCACTGTCAGTCGAAACTGGAAAGATGTGAAAGCTGAGAGTGAAGAAAAGCACACTGTTGTTGAGATAATCATCAAAACACATGAAAAATTGCAGGCAGATCTCTTTGGGTTAAAAAACCACGAAAAAATGTTTAAAATGAAATGCAAGAAATTAGTCATGATCAACCACAATCCTATCAGAGCAACTTTGAAGACGGAATGCTGTGAAAATGCCTTTCCTGTGAGCCAGCAGCTAAGCAGTGTACTGTTTTTTCTTTATAAATGTCAAATTTCAAAAACATTTAAGCACTCTCTTAGCAAATAAATAAATAGCATAGGATAATGGTTGAAGCAAGGACTCTTGAGCTAGACTTCCTAATATCGAATCCAAACTCACACCGAAGGACATTTGGGAACACAAACTTGGCTCAATAGGCCTTAACATATATGACAGAATACATGAAATCTGGTGGAGGGAGATATGGAGGGCTGCAGATAGGGGAGAAGGTCTGGATATGTTCAAGATGTACTGTATGAAATTCTCAAATTTTCAATAAAAATTAACTTGAAAAACAAAAACTCTATTACTTAAACTCTGTAATACTTATGAGCTGTGTATCATTGGACAAATTATCTGCCATCTCTGCACCTCAGCTTTGTATCTACAAGATGGGTACAATGGGGGAGGAGGAAATGACCCAACACAGAAAGCTCTTGCTCCACAAAGTGGGAATGGAATTTAGATCCCTAGAACCCAAATAAAATCAGGTAGGGATGGTGGTGGCCTATAATCCCATTACTCAAGGAGCAGAGGTGGGGTATTCCTGGAGCAAGCCTGTTAGCTAGACTAGTAAAGTTTATCAAGAGACCCTGCCCAAATAAATAAAGTTGAGAACCATTGAAAAAAAATGCAATGCCAACTTCAGGCCTACACACACACACACACACACACACACACACACACACACACGCACACACACAAATGGAGACATTAAAAATATCATCTGAGCTCGGCATAGTGGCTTATTGCCTTTTTCCAGCTCTTGAGCAGTAAAGACAGGAAGACTGTTGTAAGAGTGAGGCCAGAAGGGTCTACATATACTCTATAGTGAGTTCCAGGCCAGCTGGGACTACAGGTAGATTCTGTCTCAAGTGTGTGTGTGTGTGTGTGTGTGTGTGTGTGTGTGTGTGTGTGTATTCTGATGGGCTACTGTGTGGCTCAGTGGTATAGTACTTCCCTTCCCTCACATACATAATGTTTGAGTTTCAATATCCAGCATTTCAATAAACAAAATCATATGGACTGGGCTAAATAGTGCAGCCATGGAAGGCTTGCCTAGGATGGAGTCTCTGGCCTCCAACCAGGCCCCATAGTCCATTCAGCTATAAAGCTATGAATTCATAAGGTTAGGGCCCTCATGATCCAATCACCTCCTAATTGTCCATTGTCCAACAATCAAACTTTTAACACATGAACCTTCAGAAGCACAGTTTTAGACTCAAACCATAATATTCATCTGCCTACAGGGTTTTTCAAAGTGTGTGTGTGTGTGTGTGTGTGTGTGTGTGTGTGTGTGTGCCATATAGCATTTTATGTGGACGTTAAACAAAAATGTACACTTTCCTAGGTGCATATAAAATGGTAGTCTCTGAAACTGTGCGCCACTTGCCTTCAACAGAGGAAATAACTAAGATTTTCAGATTCTTTTATAAATCCATCATGTAAAAATTATTGCCCAGCAGTGGGTCTGGAACTGTATTTTAAGAAATCTTTAAAGACCTCTGGTCTAATCTACAAATGCTACAAATGACGAATATGAAGATCATGGTAGGTAAGGGATTTCCCAAAGACAAGTGTTAAGCTGTGAAGAAAAGAAAGTTTCTCTCTCTCTCTCCCTCCCTCCCTCCTCCCCTCCTTTCCTCCTCCCTCCCTCTCTTCGTCCTTCCCTCTCCTTCTCTAATTAAGTCACAAGATTAATATCTGTTACACATTCAAAAGCAGTATCTTTAGCAGTCAAATAAGCAAAAAGTATTGAAAGAACAACCCTAAGGCAATTTTAATTCTTGCACTAACACTTTAAAAGATCTTTCTCTAATGACTAACTCAAATGATAGTTTAATTGCAATTGTGGTTTCCCATATCAGAATGTCTGCCTCCTTTTAGCTTTGTACTTCAAATACTAAATTATTATGAATTTACCCAGCACAAGAATTAAACATGAAAGCAGTTTAGAGGCAATGAAATGTAAAATTAGAAATGGCTTCTTAATTCCTTTGTCAATTAAAGAAAAATAAAAATAAGTGAAGACCGTGGCCTTACCATTTTTAAACAGATTTCTGAAAATAAGGACAGTGAATTAATGTGTTATATACCACATATTCAGACAATTCTCTCAGTATTCATTCACTCAAGAGAAAGGGGACATTTGGTAGTGCCTCAGAACAACTAACACTTTGCAGATTCACATTTAATTTTTGTATTTATCACAAATATTTAAAAAGCAGTGAGTTAACATTTTTAAAGATGAAACATCTAAGAGCAAACTCATCAATTCAAGTCTTTTTGGAATTCCATTACAGAATATGATTATCTGCTTGGAATAAAGCAACCATCACTGCCTCCCAGAAAATAGTGATTGGAATTTGTCTAAACATAATTTGTACAAATCATATATTTCCTGCTATGACTTTAGTTAACCTCAATACTTGACAATTACCAGCGCAATAAATAATTATAATTCTGCAGACAACAATAGGGCAGTATTAGTAAATATTCTGATTCTGAAACTTAACCAGAAAATAAAACCAAATTAATGCATCACAACGCATTATGTGAATCTTAGGTGAAGTGAAGTATACCAGATCTAAAATATTCTGGACTGTGGAAGCAAAGTCCCATAGTTTGAAAGGAAGGAAATGTTAGCTCATGACAATAAGTTAAGTCTTGGAGGTATGAGTCTTCTTGATCTTTGACCAATAATCTAAATTTAGGGGAAGTTTTTTTTTTTACATTTGAGCATCATTAAATATAGTCTCATGAAATTTGGTTAATTCCAAAGTTTTATCAGAAGCAAATCATAATCCAGACCAACTTTCATTGAGAAAATGCCCCATGTATGACTATTAACCATTACTTATGCATATTTGGAAGAAAGAAAAATGTGGTTTAGGAGAGCTTCCACATTACAGGAATTTCCAACTATCTATAAGCATGACTTTTCACATAATCTTTTTAAAATATTTTATTATTTTTATGTGTATGAGTGTATTGCCTGTATGTATATAAGTGCACCCGTGTCATTCAATGACTGTGGTGTCAGAAGAGAGTGTTGGATTTCCCCTGGAACTGGTGCTATGGACAGTTGTTAGCTGCCATGTGGGTGCTGGGAATCAAACCCGGCTCCTCTGCAAGAACAGCCAGTGCTCTTAACTGCCGAGTCATCTCTCCAGCCCCACATCTTAAATGTATGTTAAACGATAGCTATAGGGCCACGTCCGTGATCTTCTAAAGATAATTATACCAACTTATTTATTTTAAGAAAACTAAGGCATTAGTAAGGCAAATCAAGAAAATGTGCTTTAAGAATGGAAGTGCACAACAGCGCAAATCTTTTCAGTAACTTCATAGAAGCTGATTGCTGCAATACAACTTTCTAAACTTTCTGGAACAGGTAATACAATCATATAATAGCCTAGAACATCTTTTCTCTCGTATTCGGTGGCAATTCTGGCACAATCCTTTCCTTGAAGGACATGTCATCTTTCTGTCCTCCTTCCTTAAAGTGTTTCATGGTGCTCAGTAAACCAAGACCAAGCTCCTCACTCGCATCGTCAGGGCACATGCCTTATAACCTTATCAACTAAACCCATAACTTACTGCTGTTTCTCTGCTCCTCTTGCTTGCTTGCTAAAATAAGCTAACTCATTTGCTCACTCAATAGATTGTATCTACACAGCACTGTGTAGAGAACTGATCTATGTCAATTCCTTTTGGGGAAAGCTATAAAGCTGCTTAACTATGATGTGCACTTGGCTCCTTAGCAATAGAGTATCCTACCAGTCATGTGGCCTGTCATCCTGCCCTGATTGCTCGGATATCCTAAGAGATAAGCAGATTGGAGAGCTCATACTATATTGACCATGCTTTTGTTACTCATGTAACACATTTCTGGTATCTTTTTGGACTAATAGTCTTTGTTTGTTGTACTTTGTTTAATTTTGTTTTATCACCCAAGTCTGTCATGCTAATTGAGATAAAAAGCAGTGGCAACGATCTCAAGCTCCAGAATCAAACAACACGAGTTCACAATTCATCTAAAATCATTTAAAAATTTGTTCCCTCCAAAACACAAGTTGGAATTTAACTGTCACTGTACTACCATTGAGAGGTGATGAAAGTGTGAGGTGTGTTATAAAAGGGACAGTCAAACTCCTATCTTGCCATCTCGTCCTTCTGTTACCAATTAACTATCTGAGATCCTTTTTCCTCTGCCAAGATAGAAATCGCTGGTAGACAAGAACCTCTTAAAATGGTTGTTGTTGGCAGCTTTACTATCTCTGGGCATTTGGAAGCAGGGAGCAGAGAAAGCAGGCAAGCTGGAGCCATGGTTGGTGGCAATCTCTACTGTTACAGTTCTTGGCTATGCCTAAAAGTGAGACCCTGAGCTCTACACATGTTTCAGCTGTTGTTATGTAGACAAGGGAGCTGGAAATCCTTAGCTCTTAGCAGTAATAATTTTTCCAGAGCTCCTAGGCCTGTAAGGTCTGAGACCCAAAGAATTGACAGCTCTTTGGAGCTCTTCCCACAGCAGACTTGCTGTTTTCCTACTCTAGTTCGTTATGCCTTTTATCTTTCTGTCCTGGTAGACCATCAGAGGGTTTCTCCCTCTGTCCTATGTGGATGGTAATGTTTACATCTAGATTTCACCAAGACTTGTGATAGGAAACATCAGTATAAACCCAAATAGTCATAGTTAAGGCTTCGACTTTAGGAACTGAAATAATGAGTTGTAATCATTGTGTAGTTCTCTCTAGTATCTGTGGGGTGTTCAAAATAGCCAGTGTTGTCACCAGTAGGGCACCAAAGGAGTCTAACAGCTGCAAATTGGGAAATAAAATTGTCCCATCCTCAAATGTTCTTGGTTATTTACAGGAAAATGAACATGAGAATGAGTGCTTACAGTAAGATCTTAAAGGACTTATTAATATTAATAGTGATTTTAGCAGTAGTTTAACAATGCTTAAACACCTGCTCAGTATCTAGGTTAGAGGTGAGGTTCCCTCATCTATCTAATTCTCACCTTCAACTTTGGTGTTATAATACAAGAAAGCTCTTACTAGATGTCAGCACCTTGATCTCAGACATTTCATTTTTCCAGAACTGTGAACTAACAAATTTCTGTTGATTAGAAACTACTTTGAATGTCAGGTATTCTGTTGTAACACACAAAACACAGTAAAACACTAATCCTCTCACTTATAAGTTGTGTGATTTGAAGCAAGATACATATAAACTTCCTGAGTCTTGATTTCTTCATGTTATCCGTTATTAATTCAGCCTCCGCGAATAGTAAAAGAGCAATTTTGTTGTGTCAAATAACTAATTCACTCAGTGTCATGAAATGAACTGTACTGTTTTTCTCATTAACCATCACATATTGAGTGACTATTTTACAATAAACATTATAGATAAAACAACAACTTTAAAAACATGTAGAAATGACTTTTACAATATGGACATAATCTTCACTAAAGACTTTCATGTAACCTTGCAACAAAAAAACATTACTGTTTATAATGTAAGTACACTCACTGAGTCATGTGCTCTTCTTGCAACCTAGGCAGCTGACCTTAATCCCTCAGGACCCCACCTTGCCCTCCACCCAAGATAGTCAATGAATGTGGATATACATGGTTTACATATCAAAACACTGAAAGCAGCGTGATTTTCTCATTGCAAACGATGAGAGAAATGTTTGTAATTATATGTGTGATATTCTAGATCCAGAGATCAAAGGGGAAAATTTTCTGATAAAGGTGGGTCCTGACTCCTATTTCCCCATTTCATGCTGGAGATAACTATTTCAATAAAGAATGAGTGAGCAAGGCTCTTGCTGGGGAGCACAGTTCTGAGAAACATCTGAAGGAACAGGTATTTGGCAGTTAGGGACCATTCTTGGCCTTATGAATGCTAAGAGTCAGGCTGTCTCTCAATTCAGGCATAAATTTAGTGTGGCTTAGAGATGCCACAAAACATAGTACCCTTCCCTACCAAAGGAAATATCCAGAATTTCCTATCTGGAAATACTGGAGTAAAGGACATGTTTTCAATGAGTGATATGCTTTTCAGTGATCGATTTAACCTGTAGTCAGTGTGGCTATTTCTTATATGCCTTCTTCATTTAATCCTCAATATGTTTCAGCAGAGCAATAGTTGTTTTCCTGATTTCAGAAACACATCAACCATCCCATATTTAAAACAAAAGAAAAACAATGATTTTGCTACCACCATTATATAATGGTATATGATTCCATAATTGTACTAACTCTACCTTACCTCAAGGGAATACCGACAATGTCAGACACCAATATTGTCATGATAAATTACAAAGCATTATACATAAATTCTGTGTTTTCTGCTTAGGAAAGATATGCTCATTAAATAAATTTAAATAATATAGAAAAGATTTTCAAAACCAACTGTAATCCAGAGACTGCTACCATTAAGATTTGTCCACACATTTTTGCCATTTTCTCCCTCCCTACTTAAAGTAACCCCATTTTCTTCCTTTCCCCCTTGATAATACCTGTCTCCTCTTATCCCCCCTCTTGAGCTCCTTCTTCTCCTTTACTACCATGGTTCCTTGTATAAGATTACCTCATCCTTTTCCAGTTAAATGCCCCCATTTTCTCCATTTTCCCTTGGTAACATCTGCTTCCTACTATCCCCCTCTCTTGGGCTTTTCTGTCCCTTTACCCTCATGATTCCTTTCAATTTTCCCAGGTCCAGCTGTTACATGAAGATATATACTCACATTATAAGGATTTGGAGCTAAGATTCACAAATCAGAGAGAACATGCATCACTTATTTTTCTGAGTCTGTGTTAGTTCACTTAGTGTAACAGTTTCTAGCTCCATCTACTTACCTGCAAATTTCATAATTTTATCTTTCCTTATGGCTAAGTACAACTCTGTTGTATAAATGTACCACATTTTCATTATCTTTTCATTAGTTCGAGGACATGTAGGTTGTTTCCATTTCTTAGCTATCGTGAAAAGACCCAAAACAAACATTTCTGCACAAGTATCTCAGCAGGAAGCTATGTCCTTTGGATATATGTCTAGGAGTGGTATAAGCAGATCATATGGTAGATTTATTTTTAGTTTTTTAAGAGTTCTCCACACTACTTTCCACAGTTGTTGCACCAGTTTGTAATCCCACCAGTTGTGAATGAGGGTTCCCCTTCTCTCAAATCCTTGCCAGCATTTGGTGCCATTTGCTCTCTTGATCCTAGCCATTCTGGCTGGGGTAAGATGAAATCTTAATGTGCTTGTGATTTGCATTCCCCTAATTACTAAGACTGTTGAACACTTTTTAAGGTGTTTCTTGGTCATTTTTATTTCTTCTTTTACGAGGTCTCTGTTCAGATGTATAGCCCATCTTTTATAGAGCCAGAGATGGTAAATGAGTTTTCCAGGTATCTGGGAACTTGCTCATATGAACCTACAGAAATGGTGACAGCATGCACAAGACCCATGCAAACTCAAGCAGACAAAAATTCACCATAGAACTGGAGTAAGATGCCCCAACCTTAGCTGAGGAACTATTGGCAGATGATCACTGCTGGGTGAGGGAGAGTTCATCTTTATGGGAGTAATGCTAGATCGGCCGAACAGGCTCCAGTAGATGAACTCACAGTGAGGGACATCTGAGTGCACAAACTTGACTTGATAGGCCTTAACATATATGACAGAAGACATACAATCCAGTAAGGGGGGAGGGGTCTACGGAGGTGCAGTAAGGGAGGGGTTTTAAATATGATTAAAATGTGTAGTTTTTAAATTAAAATTTTTTAAATAATTTTTAAGGCCATGGAGACAAAACTCAAGCTTTACACAAACAGGCGTCTCTTTTTTAAAACTACATGGTCAGTTATTACAAATTACAATAGTACTGGCTTTCTGTTGAACTTCTTTCTGTAATAGACAACTTGGCATTATACGATAACAATATGAGTGATATTTATGATTTGTCATTGGTGAGTAACTTTAGCAACTCAGAAGAAGGAAACTAAAAAAATAATTTCCCATCACCTAAAGATAATTAACAGCATGAAAAGTGATACAAAGTGAACAGAGGAACTAATCCCAAAGGATTAATGCAGAAAAGAGAGACCGTTAGAAAATAAATCCTTAGAAAGACTCAAGAGAATAGTGTGTCCACGGAAGCATAGAATGGGCTATTGTGAGAAGTGATTTGTAATTTCAAAAAGAAATAGTTGGGGGACAGCTTAATATATAATTATAAGTATAGTTGTATATTACAAAAGAAAAAAATTTCTCAAAAGATCGCCCAAATAGCTAAAGGAATACAGCTGGAATTTAAATGAGAAGTTTAGATCACAGTAAAGTGTGCCTTAAGAATGCTTCACAAGGAATAAGAAGAAAGTTCTGGAAGAGAAGTTGTTGAAGTATAGAGATTTATGACGACTCATTTTGTAATAGGAATTCTACATGGAAAAAATTGAAAAGGAGAGGTGAGAAAACGTAATTAAAGGAGTAAAACAAGATGTACTTCCCTGCCCAAAGGTTTGCGCTAAAGCAAAATACAAAAAAAATACACTAAGATATGTTGCTTTTGTTAACCAGCACCATTACAGTGACTGAAGAGCCTCCCATGGAAAGCAAAATTGATTTATCTACTCTTGGAACCCAGAATGTGACAGAAGAAACATGCTGCTACTTACTTCCAAGCCATGTCTCAACAGAGTTTATATGTTTTTATGCTTACTTATCATCCTATGACTACTTTTGAAGAAGCCCAAGCTAGTCTGGTACATTCAAAGTCATGGGGAACAACAGAAGCAATTACATGTGAGGCCATCTTAGCACCCAGCTGATCTGCCAGGTGATTACCAACACATGAATGATCCCAAAAGGCTAAAGTAATTGTCCAGCTAAACTCACAGATTCGAACTAACTACATAAATATGATGACAAGGAAGGACATTTGAGACAAAGGGATCAGAATGTGTAAAGACCTTGAGGCACAAGCATGCCTGCCACTTCTGAAGAAAAGCAAGGTCAGTTTGGGTAGAATTAGGTGATGAAATGTGAAGAAGACTGTGATGGATTATAAAAATTGTCGTGCGTTCTTTCATCTTTGCCTTTGTAATGATCTTCCAGATCCCCCCCATCAAGTACGCTCTAGTTTTCCATTCCACACACATAGGTGGCGAACGTGACTTGCTTTGGCAGCGAGTGTGAGTGTGCTATGTCAGAAACATTGAGGAACACGTTTGTGTCTTTACACAATGTCAGATGTTATGGAGTAACAATAAATTCACAAAGTTTGAAAGTAATTTGTCATACAAATTCGTAGCCTAGTCAAGGTAAAGACAACTTCTTTATTTCAATCTTAGCTGCTAATATTAACTCTCATATCACATATCACATACTAAATATATCTACATATCTGTATATATACATATGGGTTAATAAGTTAAAGGGGCTGTAGCAGAGTTGAAGAGGCTTCAGAAGTGGACTGAGAAAGCACCGTTAAGATAATTAGGCATATGGAAACAGTCTTACAGGCTCCTGGGACCTTGCTCATATGAACGCACAGCAATAGTGTCAGCGTGCACAAGACCCATGCAAACTCAAGCACTCAAAAACCAGCATAGATCTGGGGGAATGGGAAGCAGGCCCCAATCTTTGCTGAAGAACTATTGACAGTTGATTACTGCTCGGTGAGGGAGAGCTAATCTTCTTTAAAGGAGTGACTCTAGATAGGCTGACTAGACCCCAGTGGATGAACTTGCATTAAAGGATATCTGGGTACACTAATTTGACTGATAAGCCTTAACATAAACGACAGAATGCTTGAAATGTGGCAGGGGTCTATGGAAGGGTGCAGATGGGGGAGGGATTATAAAGATGATCAAGATGAATTGTATGAAATATGCAAAAATTCCATTAAATTTTTTTTGGAAAAGATAATGAGCCAGGCTAGTGTGGAGAGGGCACTACTAAGGAAGCTGCTGAAGACAGCTTCGAGAGCAAAGCTGTAGAATTTAGCTGCAAGGTGAAAGGACCAAACCGGGTCTGAAGCAGGAAATGGTAGGTCAGGTTCATCCAGATGTGCTAATAAGTGGGTGGACAGGCAGTTAAGTAGACTGCATCAGCAGCAGGGAACTGAATCTTGAACCTGGTCAGGGAGCCCTTGGTCCTTGACACAAACACTATGTAAGAGATGATAGGTTGGTGTGGGGCCATGCCATTGCAGAGTTAGGTGTGCATCACTTTATGGGGTCCAGGTGAGGGAATTATGCCATTTCCACAACCTGGTATGTCTGATAAGTTCTGAGGCCTGAATTTGCTTATTTAACTTTTATACACTTATGTGCCCCCCAGTTACAATTCTCCCCAATAATACTGTGTCCCTTTCTACTCTCATGATTAAGTCATTTATCAGAGTGCTTGATGAGTGGTGCGTGACAGATGGTGCAGTTTCTGTGTCCACCCAGGGGTTGTAGTCACTCTTCTCCCTCAAAATAGAATCAAAAGTTGCTTCTAAAATGGAGTCTTCTAGGGCAAAGCACAGTCCGAAGAACCAGTTTAATACAATATGGTTCAGTAACTTGGAGGAGGCCTGTCTCTCAGGACTGTTCCAGAACACCATGATTGCCAGATAAGTAAGCCTGAGCTAGTCTTCTGGGTGTTGAGACCTAGTCATTCTACATGACAGTCAATTCCTAGACATGAGGCCATTCACTACAACCAACTGGAAGTGCATGAGTGATACTACGTTAGCAGAAATACTATCCAGCTGTGCTTAGTCCCAGATGACTAGGCATACAATTATAAATATAAATCAGTAAATTGGGCCATAGTATCTTCATGTTGTTTATTAAGTAAAAATGTCAACTGGTGTACATGCTTCATAAATTACACAGATAAAAAGAAAACCATGTACATTTTTCAAAGAGAACTTGTTAAATATTTTTTGTTGTATTAGCTAGCATTAGATTCTCCATCCATAATAGAGAATCTATTAGGTATTGGAATATTTTTGGAGTTCTTCAAAGAGAAAATTTTGAAGCTAAAATAATATTATGCCACTACAGAGAAGCAACCTTGGGTATTACAGAAGGCAATCACTTAAGGTTATAGACCATTTTCAGTAATTCTGTCAAGTGACAGAGGATAGGTTAATAAGCTTGATATTATATAATCATATTAGCTTACCAGGCTTGCCATAATGAAATACTACAGATTGTACAACTTAAGCAACAAATACGTAGTTAAGGAAGGTAGATGCTCATGCCTAAGGTTTAGTTTTTTCTAAGATTTCTCCTTTTTGCTCCACAGACATTTCTTTCTTCTTTCTTTCTTTCTTTCTTTCTTTCCTTTCTTTCTTTCTTTCTTTCTTTCTTTCTTTTTTTTCAGAAAGGCAGCTGCTGTGCAATCAAGACTAGGATCAAATTTAAACTGATCTACCTAAGAGTTGAGATTACAGGTGCACATTACTATACCTGGGTTAGGGACCTCAGTTTTTCTTATGGCCTCAATGGTTTGTGTGTGCACATCTTCAGTGTCCTCTGTGTATTTGTATGTCTTCTTTTAAGAAAGCTAGTCACTTTGGATATGGATCTATCTAGGACTTATTTTAACTTACTTACATACTTAAAGACCGTATTTTCAAGTAAAGCGACATTCAGAGGTGCTGTCGCTAAAGGTTCAACATATGAATTAATGGTGGTACAATTTATTCCATAAGAATCCTCTTCCTGGGGCTAGAGAGATGGATCAGCTGTTAAGAACACTGGCTGTTCTTACAGAAGACCCAGGTTCGAATCCCAGCACCCACATGGCAGCTAACAACTGTCCATAACTCCAGTTCCAGGGTATCTGACAGCTTCTTCTGTCCTCCTTGGGATGCATGACACCAGTGAACTTACCTACATGCCGGCAGTACATCATGCATACACAAAATAAAAATAAATGTTTAAAAAAGAATACTCTTCCTGAATGACATGATTCTTGTGAATGAAAGGTGAATAATTAAGGAATGCCGGAGTCACTCACGTCTTTTATGATTCTTTCCTATATTAACAGTGTTAATGGCAACTGTACTACAGGGACTCTGTGGACCAACAGCTGAATGGATATTGGCTGCCCATGAGCCTGATTTGAGGTCTACCTTTAGTAAGGTTCTGTGTTCTTACATAAGTTAATCAGGACCATACCAGCTATTGTTCTAACATGATCTGAGTGCATCCTACAAAGATTCATTTGCTAGAAGCTTGGTTACCTGTATAGAGGAGTTGAAGTGATAGTCTGAGTGAGGTGGGGCTTAATGAGAGATAATTAGGTCCCTGGGGGCTCTATTCTCCTGAATTAATTGATCTTGGACCCCTCAAATGAGTTGAATCTTTCAGCAATGATTTAGTTTCCATAAAGATAGGTTACTATTAAAAAAAAAAAAAAAAAAAAACCTAAGCGTGATCGCTGCCTAGCCTTTGGCTTCCTGTCCCGCTGTGTAATGTCTTCTTATGCATGCACTCTGACCACAATGCCATATGTCATATCGCAAAATGGCCTGAATGCCTGCACCAGAGCCAAATAAATATTGTCTCTATGTTCTTGGACCATGGAAACTGTGTGAGAAAAAAAATCTTATTTATATAAATATCCAGTTTCAATTATTTTGATACAATGACAGAAACCAGACTAATATATCTAATCATCCTGTGTCAGGGTACATGAATGCTTTTGTATATGTCCTCTTTCCAGCAGTTCATACACCTGAAATTCTGTAGTTGGTATTAGAACTGGAACTGGTGATAGATCTCTACTACTAACACTATCAAATTTGGGAAGAAATATTAGTAAAACGGAAGAACTATTGATGGTCTAAGATGAAGTGTGCAGAAGCTCAATAATGCATGACATGGGACTGTTAGCTCATTCTGGAATTTTCTTTGGTGGGAGAAGCCATATAAAAATGGACTTCATCCGGGCTGGAGAAATGGTTCAGTGGTTAAAAGCAACAGCTGCTCTTGCAGAAGATCCAGGTTCAATTCCCAGCACCCATATGGTGGCTAAACCATCTGTAACTCCAGTTTCATTGGATCTGACATCATCTTCTGACCCCTGAGGGCACTGTATGACACGGGTGCACTTGCACCCTTACTGGCAATGCACTCATACACAAACTTTTTTTTTTTTAATTTAAAGATGGACTTCATCAACTGTGCCATTAAACAAAATCAGTTCATCTCAAATAATAAAGTGGGTTTAAGATTTATAAGCGGGAATAGGTGAGTGAGAGTATAGCCAAGAATCATTTAAATTAAAAGGAAAAAATTAAATTTATGCTTAAAAAAACTGTGACTATTACGCTTTAATACATGAAACACAGTTGTTTGTACAAAACAATCTGAAAGAGACCAACAGACTTAAGGTTCTGTTGTTCGTAGAAATACAACATAAATGAATTTCATTTTTGTATTCCAACAAAAATAATTCAGAGAAAATGTTTTCTATGGAGTAAAGATTTTTACATGCAAAATTAAAATCTTGAAAATTTTCAGCTAAAGCATTAGACAGCCAACTTCTATGTCTCAGACATGAAATTTTTTTAGCAATAAGGCAACTCTGATGATTGGTAGTTATTGAAATAATGATAGTGGATAAGGTCCCCAGAAAATGTTTTCTAGATATTCACTCTTTGGCTCCAAATCTCTGGGAGGATTTCTCCCCTCTGCCTTTATGTTATATTAAAATGCTGAGCTGAAGCCTGGCTTCTGTGGTGACTTAGACAAGCACAGACTGGGTAGTTGACAGCAACATGTTGAAAAGCAGCCTGCCTTTAAATAAATTTTTAAAAATAAATCCAAAAGTAAAAGCTTTCTGATTTGCTAAAAAACAGTTCCAATAGGTACTGCAAATTGGCTTTTATACAAAGGTATTTGTGGAAAAAGCAATCAAAGGTAGAAGAGGAAGACAGCAAATAGCAGGTGAATCATATCCCAAGTTGCACTCTCCCCAGGTATGATGGCGCATACAGAGAAGTGGGGAGGAAACATTATTGACTAAGATGAGAAACTTCAAAGAAAATCAAGTCCTGGAAAGGCAATGCCAATTTAAGCCTCACTGGAAGGCAGATCGAGATTGGTGCCATAATCTGACCTGTTCCAGGGGGACTGGCTGCAGTGGAAGGGGGTCACTGTAAATGGAAAGTTAATAACAAATTACTGACCTTGTCTGTGTCCTAGCACGAAGACCAGAGCCTAACAAGCCTGTTTGGATTTTCAGCCAAATCATACACGGTACTACTCTATAATCTTCATGGCTGCCTTGGTGGCCCTTGTTAATGCACGTGCCTGGAATGTGCCTTTGCTGTTCCTCCCATCAGGAAGTGAAGTTTGTTTCCTCAACCTTGAATAAGAATTGTCCCTGTGACTTGTTTTGGTGACTAGTATGTGGGAGAAGTGATGGCATGTCAGCTCCATCTGTAGGCTTTATGAGAACTTGCCCATTTCTAAAATCTTCTCTGGGATGTCCTCAGGATAAGCTTAGATGAGGGTATAGAAAATGTGAGCCGGAACCCAGTTGCCCCAGCTGAGGCCAGATGAGGTCAGCCTAAAACCAGCTAAACACACACACACACACACACACACACACACACACACACACAAACTTGTGCCTAGGCTCTCCAGATCCACAGCTATTGACAGCAGAGGCAGAAGCCCACTGAACTAAGACCACAAAATATGTTCCACTAATCTGTTTATCTGAATGCAGTAATATGTGGTTCTTAACGATCTGGGATGACTACAGGTAGTAATATATGGTTATTTAATGAGCAGCAAGTTCTGGAACGACTGCATAATAATTGCTAAGTGATACAGAATTTGTTAATTTATGTGTGGTGCTTCCAAAACAAAAATGTAAATTATATGACAATATGACTGTTCCATAGTATAGATTAGCTATGAGGTTTCTAAGTTAAATTTTTGTAAACATGATGTATCCATTGGATGAAAGCATAGTATTGAAGTTTCCCACTGCTGTTGTTCAGAATTCTTCTCTCCCTTTAGATACGTTTGTTTCATAAAATAGGGAACTCCAGTACTAGGTGCAATTAGTACATTTATAATTACCATATCTTCCATTTGAATTTATCACTTGAAACACACATAGCAACTTTGTCTCTTCAGAGTGTTTGCCTAGTCTGTCTGGTTTAAAAAACAACAACAACAACAAAAAACGTCGGGTGTGATGGTGCACACCTTTAATCCCAGCACTCCAGAGCCAGAGGCAGGTGAGTTCCAGGCCAGCCTGGTCTACATAGAGAGTTCCAGGTCAGCTGAGGCTACAGGGAGACCCTGTCAGAAAAAGACCAGTACAAAAAAGAATAGTTATTCCTGCTCACTTTTGATTTCTGTCTGCATGGTATATCGTTTTCTATCTGTTCCACTTTTAGTGTCTGTGTCTTTACTGGTGAAGTAAATTTCTTACAGACCATAAAGAAGAATGAATCTTTTCATTTGCAGTTAGAGGGATTGAATGGGGGAACATGTTCACTTATGTTATGTTAAATGAACTAATCCAGACACAGAAAGGCAAGTATATTTCCCTCCTGTGGGTGGAAGTTCAAAGCTAAACAAGTCAAACTCAAAGTAGAATAGTGATGACTAGAATTTTCAAAAAGTGTAGAGAAGTAAAGGAAGACTGTGTTTGATCCATGCACACTGCATGTGTTGAAATATCGTGCTGAAACCTATTAACATGTAAAATCAATACATGCTAATGAAAGATAAAAATAACTTTACTGCATTTCCTTTGGGCCTTGATAAGAGGCATAGGCTAGAAAACTAATAGCAATAAGAAAAAAAAATTATATTTCTGAGAGAATTGTTATAGATGTAGCAGATCAGTGCAGATCAGTGACAGGATGGAAAAGCTACTGCTTTGGGGCAGTTTGGAAGATGAAAAAAATCTTCCTAACAGACTTCTCCATTTGCTTTAGGAGATTTCCCTGTAGGACTCAAAAAATATCATTTGGATGCTCTTAACTGTGTAAGATAGGGTACAACAAATAAAAGATGAGCCGAAGAAATACATGGCCAAGTCATAAGTAAAATCTGAGGGGATATAAAAGAGCAATTTTTTATTTAAAAAGACATAAAATTAGTGGTAGATCTCGAAGGAACTGAGGGGAAAGGTTGTGGTGACTATAATGAAAGTATACTTCATGAAATTCTCAATTAATAAAAATATCTTTAAAGAGCTAAAATTAGGTCAAATGATAAACTCTCTTTTCTCTAGCTTTTCTATCCAAATGAGGGCATTCCGAAAAAGACACAGCCTATGTATAAAGAAAACAAAATGTTTAATTGCAAGGCACTTTCATACTGCTTCTGAAAGAATTAAGGTGATAGATAACAAGTAAACAAAAGTGCCGCTAAGAAGTTTAATGGCATTGGCTTGAAGTCAACTGAATTTTCCAAAGTTAAAGTGACTTAACTTTAATAGGGAGTCCATTATAGTGGCCAACAATACAGTTCTCTTTACATTATCTGTACAGCTTGTCCTAAAAACAGCTGTGAGTAAAGCTGTTGTCCAGTGTATATTCAAATTAATTGAAAACCTACAAAAATTTTGAGTGGTATTGGAAAAGTTTCACCTAGACACTAGATTTAAACAAGAGGAGTAAATAATTCAAATGTAAAGATGTATCTGGGCTCTCAGCCTTCTAGGGCAAGCTCTGGACTAAGAAAGCTCAAAGGATAGGCCTTCCAACACCTGCTTTTAAAAATGGCCAAAGACTGTGGAAAAGAAAGAATATATTTGTTCTCAGAGGGCGGAGCCAAAATTTATGGAAAGCAATGGCACTTCTTACAGGGATTAGAATCAGACTGTAATCAAAGACCAATTTGTCCCTCGATATCTTTATTTTGAATTGTTATAGATTCTATAGCTATCTTGCCTTCTTCTTTCTGAATGCCAGGACTTTATTGTGAATGTCGTGTTCTATTTCATTCTTGTATGTTCATCATGTGAAGAAAAGATTAGGCTCTTGGAAAGGGACCAGCAGTGTATTAGCCATGTGGGACAGAGAGACAAGATTAAATGGGGGAAGTGGGAGAGAACTGTATTGTTGGCCACTATAATGGAGTCCCTATATTTATGCCTGTAACAATATGACCCTGCAGTCTGGGATAGCACTGGGACCTGCTTTGCCCAACAGAATATGGCAGAAGTGATGGTGTGCCATTTCCGTCCTGTAGACCTTAAGAAGTCTTGTACCTATCTAGTTTACTGGTTGAAACTATGCCATACCTGGAGAATGAGTCTGGGCTAGCCTGAGGACTAAGGGAAGATCATATGGTTAGAACCCTGATTATCACAAGAAACTTCAAAATACGGGGAAGCTCCGCCAAAATCAACAGAGCTTCCTACCTTATTCATAGCTAGAGTCAGACATGTAATGAGTGTAGCCAAGGTAAAAAGAAATGCCTGAATGACTCACAGGCTCATAAGCACATATGAAGGGTTATTGATTTAAACCACAGAAATGTGAAGTGGTTTGCAGTGCAGTAATAGACAGGCAATACCGTGTGTAGCAATCAAGTAATCTAGAAGCAAGTAACTTTGTATTTTTCTAGAATGACTATTAAGTTACCACCAAACTCCAAACTGGGTCCTTATAGGCTGTACAACATAATTCAAGAAAGGAGCTCATCTTTTCACTAAAACTGCATACTGCTATTTTGCTTTAGTTTTCCTAAGAAACCATGTAAAGAACATCACAACCTGCATTCATGGGAATGGTAAGAGAAGAAAAAATAAAGAGCTACAAAATGAAGGTTTGTGTTCCCCATATGTATGCAGAAATATAATCATCAGTTTGATTATTAGGAGGCACAACTTCTGCCATGTATTTAGCCATGAAGGCAGAGGCCTCAATGTCCTTAAAAGTGAGGCCTTACAGATTTACTTTGCCTTTTCCATTGAATGAGGGTATGGTGAGAAGATACCACCTTACAATCAGAAAGCAGATCCTCCTCTCTCTCTCTCTCATGCTCTACCCCCCCCCATAGTGTGCTACCATAGATCTCTGATTTATGACTGACCTTCAACTTGAGACCATCCAGCCTAAGCCTTCCAAGTTCTGAGATTACAGGCATAAGCCAACACTTCTAAGAAAAATTTCTTAATTGAAATTCTTGGATAAAAAAACTGGTTTCTGACAATTAGGGCATTAATTTGGTTACATTTTCTGGTAGTTCAGATGCCATTTGCCAAAGATGAACTGGTATCACACTAAGACAAAAGTATCAGAATTTCTGTAAATAAATTGAATTTAAGGACTAGAAAAATGGCTTAGTCATCAAGGACACTTGCTGTTCTTACAAAGGATGCAGGTTTAGTTCCCAGAATCCATATGGTTCATGGCTGTTTATATTTCTGATTCTAGGGGATTTGGTGCCTTGTTGTATCCTCCAGGGCACCAGGTATGCATATGATGCACATGCTTACATTCAGTCAAAGCACTTATACACATAAAATAATTGTTTAAGGAAGAAATCAGAGTTAAACATTAAAGCTACTTTCATGCAATTAAAATAGTGAGTCCATTTAAGATGAATGCAAGACAGAACTTGAAAATTTTATATATTTTTCTTGAGGAATCTATGTCCTATGCTTTTCTATCCTTGGAACTAGGATGAGGATTTTTCTTTTGAGATTATTGGGATTTGAGCAATAATCAATACCAAGGTAGAGTCTGAAGCAACACAGCTTGTAGCCAGTTTCAAGAATCATAAGCTAATAGAGAAATGGTGAATAAACGGGGGCTGCTAAATCACTCAGAGGAAAACATATGGTATGACTTAATAACATATAGTGTAGTATAATAAAGAGAAATGGGGCAAACCAGTAGTAAAAAAATCCATACATGAGAAATTGAGTTTAAAATCTATTAGAAGTGGTAGAAGAAACGGTGACTTAAAATGTGAGCTTCTAGTGTGTTGGGAAGAGTGATAATTTTGATCCATCATAAAAGTGTATAAAGGTTATCATATTATACTAGTCTACGTAATCACCCAAGTGATTTTCCACTCCTAACATTCTGAGTTTTGTCTCTTAACATTTCAGTAAGAAGCAACTGGAATCCATAGAGAACCGTGTATTTGAAAATTGTCCTGAAACATCTTGCCTATGTGAGTAACAAATGGGTGATTTCCAGATGTCTGGAAATAGTAACATAAGGGACAGCTTAAGAGTTATTCCCACTTGTCTATAAAATTTGAACCTAAAACAATTATGGTCACCTGGATGTGGTATATACACAGTCAAAATTCCACAATGATACTTAAGAGGCAAACATGAAATGAATTGCAAGCTTTCTACTGTGTCACCAGATTGGATCACAAGCACAAACCATTGTAGATGCCATCTCCCATGAAGAGTCAGAGACTGGATTCTGGGCAAGGCATCTTTGATGGAAATTCTCAGATAAGCTCTATATGAGGCCCACCCACGTTCTGACATTAAATCAAGACATGTATCTCCATTATCAACTGGGAACCTGGAATTCAAAAAATCACATGGGGACTTGAGCACAACTTCGTCTTTCATGATGCTGATGAGTACAGGACTTTTTGGATGCTGAACTTGGCTCAAAATATAGGAACATATATCGAGTAGATTATTTTGGAATGACTTAAGGCTCACATGATGGTGCAGTAGTGGATTTAGATGTGTCAGAGCCACATCCTGTTTCAACAGTAACAGCCACATACCTCCCAGGATCCTAAGCACCAAGAGCAGCTTTGTTGAGACATGAAAAAAAATGGACTTTATACAACTCTTTATGGAAAAAAAGGTATGTCTACTAAAATGAAAAAATCATCTAAGGGACATGCTATGATAAAGGTGCTGGCCAGAAAATTATACTATGTCTGAATCTGTTAAGAAAACTGTTCAGCAGAAGTCCTAAAATAGAACCAGGTCTACTATAATTTGGGGAGGGGATTTTTATTTGTGTGTGTTGCCTCTATGTATGTAAGTGTACTCATGTCATGCAATGCCTGCCAAGGTCAGAAAAGGGTGGCAGATTCCCTGGAGTGGGAATTACAGATAGCTGTTAGCTACCATGTGGGTGCTGGGCATCAAACCCCAGTCCTCTGCAAGAGAAGCCAATGCTCTTAACTGTTGAGTCATTTCTCCAGCCCTAACTAGGAAACATTTTTTAATTATTTATTTAATAACCATATAATTAGAGGAAGCATTTCATTACAACAGCATTGACATATTCAATAAAAATTTCCAGAGCTAAGATGCATCTCTTTCAAAATTGGCTATAAATTTTTAGCTTTATAGTTGAATTGTTACAGTTATACAATATTGTACTCAGTATAAACCCTATAATGAAAGACATGAAATTGAATGTTTTAACTTTTTAAAAAGATCTCCATTTCATTATTAAAACACAGTTTCATACAGAAAAATTCATTTTTAATGTAATTAGTACTAAGATGTTTGCACAGGCATTGCTAATCTCTATATATCTGATTATTACTAGTCACAGTTGGTTACTTTCTGAGCTCCTTGGCATCTGAGCATGGATATAAAGTCATCAAGTAGATTTCAATGGTAATGTTTTTCACATCTACTAATTAAGGAGAAAATTTTTATGCTTTGAAGAATTTTTATTTATTTATACACCCATTTCCCAGGTAGCACCCTTCCATAGCCTCCCTCACCCCACTAGAGCCTTTATACTCTGATATGCCTGCCGCTGTCTGCTGTGTTGTTGGCACCCCCAGCCATTCCCCACTACTTGCCCTTCTGGTGAATCTAGTCAGCCTATCTAGAGGTCTTTGTTTTAGGAGAGTCAGCTGTTCCTCATCTAGCAGTAATCAGTTGTCTATATTCCTTTGGATAAGATTGGGGTGTGCTGTTCATTTTCCCAGTTCTATGCTGGGTTACTATCTGGGAATCCCTTTGGCCACCTGGCCGAGGAGACCCCACCAGATGGACTTGAACCAGTGGAAGCATCATCCTCGATGCTTCCAAGCGAAGCCAACCATGGTTGAGCAGGACCTTTGACTTATCTTCATATAGGCGGAACTGGTAAAAGAAAGGAGCCAGGGGCTCCTCCCAAGCCCATGTGACCCCCGAGGAACAGATCCTCAAACGACCTTAAGAGTAAAAATAAAACGGTTTATTTGGACCAACTGTATGGCCTTAAACACCCAAAAGGAAAGTATAACCAAAGATTAAATGGGCCAATAACTTCCTAAGAGTCCATATGTATAGCTAAAGGCTACATAACAAGCAACAATGCCAGACAAGCGATACCTTCTTTTGAAACATATTTTTAAACCTAAAAAAAGAGTCATTTCCCATGAGGAATTCAGCTTCCTTAGTCCAACTCTTTAGGCATATTGCTTAGTCCTCTACCTGCTGCTACACATTTTGAGAGCAGAGCAGCACAGAGGTGGTGGTAGGGGATATACAAGCATAAGTCTGATAAATATGGTTTTGTTGCAGTATGGGGAAGAAAAAAATTGTCATGATATTGATTAGAAAATGCTATTTTTTCAGGTTCTAGAGTTCTTAGCTTCAGTGCAGGAAAGGTGACACTGACTGAAATGGAATCAGAGGCTCTGGTAAAAACTTGGTCCTGAAATATCTGACAGAAACTTCCAGAGAGGGCTTAAGGTCGTGGTTTAAGTGCTGGTATGAACCAACCAGCCCTAAAGGAGATGAGAGATCTTTATTCTGCTCTGGAGGATTAGGAGAGTAGAGATATTGGAAAATTGAAGACATGTTCTAATCAAAGTAGGATGCCAGCACAATTACTCATAGGGCAATAAAACCTTTATTTTTAGGATGAGGAGTTAGTATAAATTCCTAACTCAAGTAATTTTAAGATACAGTCAAAATGTGTCTTTTTGACATACATTAAATGCTTAAAGGTTTCAGGGTCAAAAATGAACTCTCTTCCCACCATTTTGTGATAAAAATATTCTCAGTCCCTGAAAATTCAAGTGTTCCTCGATAGAAAATTTCTAGGACAAAATAAAAACAAAAATCTCCTGAGACAGGTGTAAAGACTTAGTAGTTGGAGAGAACGCTAAAAGACAAATAAAAAAAAACATTAAAAAATACAGAACAAAGGACTAAAAGAAAGCAACCAATGCTGACGTTTGAGGTGAAGTAGATGATCTGTGGGCAAGTACAAAACAGGAGAGTTGAATGGAGGGAGTCCTGGGTGTCAGGTGGAGAAATTCAGATTTAATCAGGAAACTGGCATTTTAACTTTTTGATCTTCATGTGCAAAACTACATTTGTGGGAATTGAGCTGATGGCAACAAACAGAACAGCAATAGTGAGGGATTGAAAAGTTGGTTGAGGGGCTGGAAAAGATGAGTCAGCAGCTATAAGCACTGGCTGTGCTTGCAGAAGATCTGGGTTCGAATCCCAGCACCCAAACAGCAGCTAATAACCATCTGTAACTCCAGCTCCAGGGGATCCAATGCCTTCTTTTGTCCTCCACAAACACTGCAGAACACGGGTTCACTTACATATATGGAGGTATTACAGTCATACACATAAAATAGAAATCAAAAAGATAAAAAAGTTGGTTGAGGAGTTGACATTATGAAATGGTTCAGTGAGTAAAGGCACTTTCCACCAAGCTTGATAACCTGAATTCGATCCTCAAGACCCACAAGGTGGAAAGAGAAAACCAACACCCACAAGTTGTCCTTGACCTACACACACACACACACCATGGAAGTGTACCACCCCCACAATCAATCTTCATAAAAAATAAAAATATTTGAATGATTAGAGCCCAGCAAAGGGAATGAAAATCAACCAACACTGTACACAGTTAAAGTTTTCTCGGTTTTATTATAAATATATTATAGTTTCAGCTTGAAAGTTAGAATAGTACAGAACTGTATAAATACGTACATGTCTCAGTATAATTATTAAAATAAAAGTGGTACTTCAAACAATTATAGGCAAAAGGAGTATATACACCTTGACAAATGAAGAAAAAAATGAACATTCCAGAAAAAAAATAAATATTATCATGCATAATAAATGCGGGTTCTTACACTGTGGACCAGAAGGCACACATTCTCAAATGGAACAAAAAATCATAAAATACCCTTCATTTTTCAATAGCACCATTCTGAGGAACAAGACTGTTAACACATGGGCTTTAGAAGTCATTTCAAGTCTAAGCCACACCTTGGCCACTGCTTGAATTATCTAATAAAAGATTAACTTGTTATACTCTAAAAATATTGTATATACTATTTTGAAAAGGCACACTTAAAACAAAGCAATGTATAAAGTTGAAACGCCTGTAATGGAAAACATACCAGGCAAAAGCACATGGGAAAGTAGTAAAGAATTATCAAAGTTTAAAAAAAAAATCAAATCAACGGAAAGTTTCTCCTGTCTGGTACTGTTTCTTGTTATGTAGCCTTCAGCTATACATACACAGAAATGGGAGTTCCACAAGCTTCTGGGACCCTACTCATATGAACCTACAGCAATGGTGTCAGCATGCACAAGACCCTTGCACAATCAAGCAAACAAAAACCCAGCATACAACTGAGGATATGGACAGCTGACTCCAATCTTAGCTGAAGAAATATTGGCAATTGATTAGTGCTGGGTGAGGAAGAGCTGGTCTTCCTAAAGTGAGGAGCTCTCGATAGGCTGACTAGGCATCAGTAGACGAACTTGTACTGAAGAACACCTGGGGACACTAACTTCACAGAATGGCCATTAACACAAATGACAGAGTGTATGAATTCCGTGTATGGGGGGCTATGGGAGGGTGCCAGTGGGGAAGTGGGTATAAAGATGATTGAGATGTTCTGTATGAAATACACAAAAATGCAACAAAAATTTTTAAAAAATATCAAGTGGATCAGAGAATATTTTTATATTGTGAGCTAAGATAATCCAAAAACATCATGAAACTTAATGCACTGAAATTTTTCAAATATTAAAAGCAAAAAGGTTAGAAATAGGGAGATTGTGAGAAACAATGTAGAAGCATTTACATTTATGAGAAATTTTTTAAAAAGCAGACAAATGTAGAAATGAATGTATCTGAGGTAATACATTACCTCAGCCAAAACAAAATATGTGACTAGTCCATGGAATCAGTTTTAAATTAATTACATATAAGACAAAGAAATTATTTTAAAATCTATGACTTGCAGGAACTCTTCATACATGAGATAGCATAAAAAATAGAAAAACAAAACACAAACTGAAACCTAACCATGATGAATAGATGAACTTCTAAAGTAACTCGGGGGGATGAGTATGTGGCTCAGTTGGTAGAGTGTTTATGTATCATGTACAACCTCCTGGCTTCAATCTTTATAAATCCAGCATCGTATAATAATGCATGGTGACACATGCCGGTAATCCCAGCACTCAGGAGGTGAAGGCAGGAGGATCAGACATTCAAGGTCATCCTCAGCTACATAGTTAGTCGAAGCCATCCTTGGATACATGGGAGCATTTCATAAAATAAGCCAACTAGAACAACTTTTGGATTAAAGTTATAAACAAAAGTTTTTAGATGATGTGACAAAAGGAACACTGAAAAGTCTGTGTGGTGCATATGTACTGTAATCTTAACTCCTATGGTCTTGGTGCAGCCATTCAATGCCTTGGAAGCTAATCCTCCTCATCTCTGAGCAATTTAGTCTATGCCTAGTCAACTATAATATGGTAAAGGTAAGGAAACACTTCTATAGCCAGTTTTATCATTTAAATGAATTAATGACATCAAAATACCACAAGCAAGTTAGTTTTATTCCATGAAGGCAAAAGTAGGTAATTTAATTACAGTATTCAATTATATTAAGTTAAAGACAATAACTATATCATCTTGATTATCACCTTTGCAGATACAAGTTTTTTGATAGCATTCTATACATATTCCTGATAAAATTATAAATCAATCAAGAATACAAGTGAAGTGGCAAAGAATTTCTATTATAGCTTTTTAAAAATAGAAAAAGATTATCTGCTCATTACATCAATATGCAATGCCCTGAGACATAAAATCTTTAACAATGTGGTAATAGAAAAATATCAAATAAACTCAGATATAAACATCAACAAGGGAATGACTAATATTACATCATTTATAACTTACATGACCCAGGAATTAAAAATAATTAACTGAAAGAATACACTGTTGAACGTAGAAATAGTTCATTATGATGTTTGGATACAAGGAAATGTTAAAAATTAGTCATTTTTTATGTACTATTGAAAAATTTTCAAAATGTATTTGCAACACTCTCAATAATAGCTAAGCTGTAGAATCAACCACAGTGTTAAAAATGAGCAAATGGGTAATTCAAGAAGAAGAAAGATCGCAACTTAAGGGAAACAAGTTACAGAAAGACAAATACCACTTGATGTCACTCATGTATTTACTATGAAAAAGTTGACCTTATTCAAGCTAACAGGATAATTATGGTTACCAGAGACTGAAGAGAGTAGGGAACTGGAAGAGGTTGATCAATGGGTATAAAAAGACAGATAAGCACTAGGGTTTTGTAGCTCAGTATGAGCAAACTATAGTTCTGAATTAATTCCTTACATATTTCAAAATAACTAGAGAAGAATGTGAAATTTCCCAACACATACAAGAATTATTTGATATGAAAATACTAATTACTCTAATGACTGCAAATTGTATATTTGCATGAAATTGTCATTCAGCATCTCCAAATAGGTTCCAATTGAAAATAACATATGAACACTTAAAACGTTGTATAACTCACATTCGAATAATAGATACATAGACAAAACAAAGGCCTAAGAGTTGTTCAAAGATTACAATAAAATTAAGAAATACAGCATGCTTCTATATGCAAAACTTACTGTCAATGTGCCAATCCTTGACAAAACTCAAATATTCTGAGGCATTTTGAAGAATGTTTCAATGGAAGTTCATTCTAAAATTCATCTAGAAATCACAAACGTACCAAAGCATAACATAATGAAAAAATGAATAATGAAGGGAAGGAAATCAGGCTTTGGCAGTTAAAGCAATGGTGTAGAAACCCAAGTAATATTCAAGTTCTATTCACAGAACCGAAGAAAAACTTACCTATACATTTAGTGATAAAAAAGGAATTGCAGGTCAATATGGAAGTGGCATCATTGAGTAGATAATTTGGAATTATGGCTATGTTTTCTGAAAAAATAAACTTACCTCCCTACTTCTCAACAAACACAGACACACAAAGAAAACCAATTAAAGCATCCAAGCAAGAAGTATATATAAAATATTAGAAGTGTAGGGGAATAGTCTTATAATCCTATAATCAAAAGCATACCTAAACATGACACAAAACTAAGAGACTATAAAAGATATAAATCTTTGTCTATTTATATAATTTGTCTTTCCAGCAAATAGTACCACAAACAAACCTGCAAGACAAATGACATGCATTTGCAGTATATATACCAAACAGGAAATCATCTCTAATATCCTGAGATGTCTTTACAAATAATTTTTAAAAGACAAATGACACAGGACTGGAGAAATGGCCCAGCAGTTGAGAGCACTGGCTGCTCTTGTAGGGGACCCAGGTTCAATTCCCAGCACCCACGTGGTGGCCAACAACCATCCATAACTCCAGTTCCAAGGGAATCCAATGCTCTCTTCCGACCTCTGTGAGCATTACATGACATGGGTGCACTTACATACATGCAGGCACTGCACTCATACATGTTAAATAAGAATAAAATATATTTTTTAAAAAGACAAATGACACAAGAGTAGGCAAACAATATAATTTTCAAAAGAAACACAAATAGACATATGAAAAGTTGCTTAACTTTATTACAGAAGAATGATTTAAAGCATTTAAGACAGAATTTTCTATCCAAAATACTGACAGAAATTAAAAGCAGCAGTAGTGGTCAGCATGCCAAGCAGGCACTTTAACTCAAACACTCAATGTAGAAGTTTATTTCTAAGTTACCAGCTTGTAAAAATACTTTCAAAAATGAAAAGAGATTCAAAGGGATACTTTTAAAATACTATCTATAAACCTAAGCATGTACCATGTGGACAGAACAAGAACAGAGCAAAGAATGTAGTATGTACTACTACATAATGCTCTAGCTGTTTTAAAAATGACTTTGAGGCAAGCAAGATGGCTCAACAGTTAAAGGCACCTGTTTCCAAGCCTAACAGCTTGAGCTCAATCCCCAGAACTCACATGGTGTGAAGAGAAAACATAATTCCTTATCTTGTCCTCCAATTTTCCACACATGCTTCCCCAAAATAAGTAAATGTAGTAAAAATGGCTTACTATTGCACAGTCTCTGAATAATGCAAGTATGTTGATTTGATTTTGTGAAATGTAGAACAGATGCACATTAACAGAAAAATCACTAAGACGATTCCAATAATCGTGTTATCTCTATGAAGTAGTATTATCAGAGGAATATTTTCAAGTTTTACTTTATGCATTACTGGCTTTCATTACTGTCTACGATAAGAGTATTCCATATATACGGGGGGCAGAGAGTGTGTTTGAGAGAGAGAAAGGGAGAGGTATATATGTGTTCGTGTGGGTTTGTGCACATGTACATGCAGGTACACATGAATGTGCACAATTGCAAGTCAAGTGTCTTCCTTTATCATGCTCCACCTTAATTTTGGGGACAGGGTCTCCTACTGAACCAGGAGCTCATCGATCTTGCTAGAGCAATTAGCCAATGAGCCCAAAGATCGGTGTCTGCCACCCTAACCCAACACTGGGATTACAGATATATATCACCACTTTCATGTAGGTGCTAAGGATCTGAACTTTGGTCCTCACGATTGTGTAGCAGATGCTTTACTGATTGAGCCATCTTTCCTTTATTCTATAAAAAAATAGAAAAAAGCTCACCTTATATTTGGTATCCATATATATATATTTCTATGTATGTGTGCATATATATAGTAATACTACATACATATATATAGTGCTACTTGAAATTTCACAGAGGTAATATTTTCAGTCCTATTTATGTATTTTAAACATATCCTGTATATCTCTAATTCTGGGCTTATTTGGAAATTTCTTATTTTCTAATATTAATAAAACACATTAACATAAAGGCTATCCATATATTTTTAATTAATAAAAATACATGTAAAAAATAGAAACCTTAGAGAATGAAGAGACAAAACTTACATGGATCCCACTGCCCCTGCAAAAATGAAATTCCAATGCACAGAATTAAATTAATAATCCTTCTATTGTGAACATTCTTGCTGATCTGACATGACTCTTATTTTTAGTCATTGATCTGTTTTTGTATTCAATTTTAATGAATCATTCAATTACTAAGTAAACAATTTTCATTATATAGCACCATCTAGTCACTACACAAGCGGACTCGAACACTAGTCAATCCATTTGAATGATCCTTCCTCATTCTGGTCCTCCCCATTGTTAATGACCATGATCTTGCTTTTTAAAATTGATATTCCTTTATTTTTAATGAATTATATGTATGTCACATATATACATATACATACATACCATATATATATACATACACACACATCTAAATCATAGTATATCGTTTCACTTATTTTACCATATGTGTGTATCTTATTCTAAGCAGTCTTTTCAGACTTGGTATCTTACCATTCTAGATGTAAAATCTGCCCCCAACATTGTGTGTAACTCCAGCACATTCATATCACTGCTAAGTAATATTCTTTTGTGTAAATCCACCGATCTATTGCTCATATCCCTTTGGGGACATTTTCTGCTAAAATTTTATTGTATCTCTTCTGTTTCGTTTTCTCAAGCTGTTTAGTTTCCCATTTACAAACCATGATTACAAATTTCATAAGACTGTTCCTCTCACTGATAATACCTTGTGAAAATATTCACATTTCAGTAAATGCTCTTCCATGGTATGAACTGGTATGACCAGAAAGCATCCCATCATACACTAACCATATAATTTTTTAACCATCTCCAATTGCTGGACGTCTAGATTCTTTGTGATTTTATTCTGTGATAAGCATTACGATGCTGATGACCTTATTGTCTCAGTAATTTCTCATTTTAATTATTTATTCTAAGGAATAAACAAATTTTACATAAATGTATACTGTGATACCGTTTGGAGTTTTGCACAAGTTGTACAATACATATGTTGATCAGAGCAAATTTTTATGATACCAAGAAACTGAAAGGAACGTAATGCCTACTAAAAGGAGATGGAATAAATATATAGCAAAATTGTAAAATAAATGCGCAGTTTACTACTGTGGAAAATTATAATTTATTAAGTGAAAAATATATTACATAGTAGACTCATTCCATTTTGCAAAAGAAGATAAGCATACTTGCTGAAGGATCTGTGAGAATATATACCAAAATCTTGATGATTATCTCGGAAGTACTGAGATCTGAGAGCCTACATTTTCACTTTGTTTCTTTATATTTTAAAGGTTTTGCAATAAAACTATCACACATACAGTTTTAAAAATGAACAAATAATGAATTTCATGCAAAATCATTTAAACGTTTTTCTTGGGCATAGATACCTTTTCATGGTAAGAACTTTGGGGAAAAACATTAAGAATATTAAAGAAAACAAAATCACACATAATACTCCTTACCCTGTGATAACTAGTTCACAATCTCTAGTGTGTTTTCTTCCAGTAATTTGTCTCTATACATTTAATTGCTGCAGCCATACTCAATATGGCCAAGTTGATTTTTAAAGAGCATTATATAATGCACAGACCATAAATATTTTAATGACAGATATATGTAAATAACACCTTTAATCATTTTTAAAAATATTTATTATTTTTATTTTATGTGAACGAGCGTACTGTCTGCATGTATGTAAGTGCACCCATGTCGTGCAATGCCGCAGAGGTTAGAAGAGGGTTTCGGATTCCCCCGAAACTGGAGTTAAGGACAGTTCATAGCTGTCATGTGGGTGCTGGGAATTGAACCCGGGTTCTCTGCAAGAGCAGTCAGTGCTCTTAACTGCCAAGCCATCTCTCCAGCCCCCTTAATCATTTTGTTTTAAAGCTAGAGTCAGGGGCTGGGAATAAGACTTAGTCGAGAAAATGCTTGTCTTATAAGCATGAGAACCTGAGTTCATTCCTCAGGACCGATACAAAAGGCTAGATTTAGTGGCATGCACCACCACACCTACCTTGAATTATCCATATTTTTAAAAAATTATTTGAAGAAATACATTAAAGTATAATATTATGTTAAAAAGTTAAAAAAAGTTCCTGATTAAGGTAGACTGGAGTAATAAAGAAAAAAAATCAGGCTCAAACACCACCATAATCCCATACCAACTGTCATTACCCTCATCAGGTAAAACCACTTATGTTGTCTTAATTGCAAGTTCACTATAACAACCAAATGAGAAACTAGATCCTTCAGCATTATTTGCCTAAGAATGCTCTTCTTGACTTTGAAAACACTCACAGCATCCTATATTTACTTCTTCTACACACCCTTACTACAATCGATAATTATTCTATTATTTGTACATTGTATGTTTACCCCAGATGATTTTTAAGCTCCATCAAAATATGCCTGGCACAAATTTGGCACTCAATAAATATTTATTGGATGAATGAATGGATGACTAAATGAAGTGATACCACTTTGTAGACCATAATTAAAATGTATTGCTAATTGTTACTGATGCTGTTCCTTTTCATTACCATGATGGCTGCAGATAGAGATTACTTGCCTAACTATAATTTCATTATATGGCTTTCTTGTTGTTCATATCAGCCAGAGGCATGAATAGCAACGTTATTACAAGTCGCTGAGGAGAGCTGAGACTTAGTGAAACAAGAGAATAGTTCTCCATCTCAGCATCCTGGGATTTAAGGAGTTGTATTTACCATTAGTTGGATACAATATAGTGATCCAGGAACCCTGGAGGTCAGTGATATTTGAAGAAGTAGGTAGATCCTGCATATCAAAAACAAACTAATAGTAAGAGGTCTATAGCAGTATGGTTCAGGCTAGAGAATAAGTGGCAAGGGATTAAAGTAGAAGGGAAAATTAAATTGCCAAGCACCAAAATTCAAGGTATAAAGCTGTGAACATGATTCTAAAGCAATGCATACTTGATTTCAGGGCTCTCCTACATCTTTCCTATTGACAACACAGAGGACAGTAACAGGGATGATAGCGTATGTGGGCTCCAGTATGTGGGAGGGGGGAGGTTATGGGAGGATGCCATTGGGGAAGTAGGTATATAGATGAATAAGATTGTGTGGGATGTTCTGTATGATATACACACAGAAAAATCAAAAAAATTAAAAAAAGACTTATATTTGAGGAGGAAGCATAAAAATTTACTCATGTTAAATAGTAGAGGTGAGATGATAGCGTATGTGGGCTCCAGTATGTGGGAGGGGGGAGGTTATGGGAGGATGCCATTGGGGAAGTAGGTATATAGATGAATAAGATTGTGTGGGATGTTCTGTATGATATACACACAGAAAAATCAAAAAAATTAAAAAAAGACTTATATTTGAGGAGGAAGCATAAAAATTTACTCATGTTAAATAGTAGAGGTGATAAACACTACCAGTGAAATCTACCTGATGACTTTATATCCATACTCAGGTACTAAGGATCCGACTGTAACCGACTGTGCCTAGTAATCATCCGATACAGAGACCCGCAGACAGTAACCCAGCATAGAACTGGGAAAATGAACAGCAGATCGCAATCTTATCTAATGGAATGTTGGCGACTTATTGCTGCTAGATAAAGAGCTGATATTCCTAAAACAAGGGACTCTAGATAGGCTGACTAGGCTCAGCAGGTGGACTAGTACTGGGGAACAGCTGGGGGTGCTGAAATCTACCTGATGAATTTATATCCAGGTACAGTTAGCGAGGATACAAGAAAGTAACCAACTGTGACTAGTAATAATCAGATATATAGCAACTAGAAATGCATGTGCAAACATTAGTGTTAATTGCAATAAAAATGAATTTTTCTGTATGAAATTATGTATTTTAATAATGAAATTGAGATCTTTTATAAAAGCTAAAATCTCATTTAATTTTGTCTTATAGGGTTTATTTATACTGAGTACAATATTGCATAACTGTATTAATTCAACTGTAAACCAAAAAAATTTACAGCCAATTTTGAAAGCGATGCAACTTAGCTCTGGAAATTGTTACTGAATATGTCAATACTGTTGTAATGAAATGCTTCTTCTAAGTATGTGGTTATCAAGAATTCGGTCTCAGAAGAACGTGATGGAGCCGGTGTGATGCACGCCTTTAGTCCCAGCACTCAGGAGGCAAGGGCAGGTAGATCTCTGTGAGTTCAAGGCCAGCATGTCTACATAGTGAGTTCCAGGACAGCTAGGGCTACAGGGAGACCCTGTGTCAAAAAAGACCCCCAAAAAACGAGTTATATTTGAGGAGGAAGCATAAAAATTTAGTTCACGTTAATTAGTAGAGGTGATAAACATTACCATTGAAATCTACATGATGACTTTATATCCATACTCAGATGCCAAGGATCCGAGTGTAATTGACTGTGATAGTAATACTCAGATATGTAGAGAATAAAGACACATGTGCAAACATCTATGTGTTAGTAGCATTAATAATATAGGAAACAGCATATTTTAAAATGAAATGGAGATCTTCTTTAAAGGGTAAAAACCCATTCAATTTTATGTTACAGGGTTTATACTAATACTGTTGTAATGAAATGCTTCTTCTAAGTATGTGGTTATTAAATAATTTTTTTTAATACATTATTTAAAATAGAAAAAAAGTGAAAATGGTATCAGGACATGCTTGCACCTACTTCCACATACATGAGCAAGAGGCTGGTAGCAGCTGGTTGAAGGATGAAATTGTTAGCACAGACAAGGTACTAATAGTGATACTGTACATAAAATTTTATAATATTCTATACATAATATGGGGATAGTGAAACTTTAGTTCCCATGATTCGCATCATCAGATACAACAGCACAGTGGTAAAATCATGGATTCTGGAAACAGGCTAGCTGGCTTCTAATGTCAGCTCTTTAACTTACTTGTTATGTCCTTTGGACAACCTAGTTCATCTCTATATGCCAGTTTCCTCATCTGTAAAACTGGTATAATGATAATATCTATCTCAATGGGCTGTGAAGATTAAATGAATTGATGCATGCAAGGACCTTAGAACAGTGCCTGGACACAGC
>NW_008358534.1:2879374-2924343 GCF_000622305.1 Nannospalax galili
TCACATAACAAATAAAAGTTAATTATTCAAATGGCCAAAATAGGCAAATACACTCTGCCATTTTTATATGAAATTATAGATTATAGTCTTTAAACATGATTTTTTTCCTCACTGAAAGAAAAATTTCACTTTCACTTAAGCATAGCTGACTGTCAAAACTAAGCATTAGCAAAGTAGTAAAATTTACTGTATCAATTACATAAACCTTTTTTCTGAACACTATCTTTGAAAGTTATAAAGAATAAATAAGTATTTCTAAGCATCACAAATGCAAACAGCAGTACTTCTGGCCCATAAAACTTGGGCTATGAGAGGTACGTCTTATTAAATTTTTTAAAGTTAATTCTACTACAAGCAAGAATACTTGAATTGAGAGTTTAGTCTACAAAGACCTGCACATGGAAAAGCTTGAATGGGGAAGAGTAATTTGAGACATTCTCAACCTAAGGAGAAACTGGAAAAATAAACTATGAAACATGTTTCAATACCTGTATATGGCAGACACTGGAAAACCTGAATGTCAGAATACCGATACACTGGAGACACTGGAAGGCGTAGATATTGAGCCAGGTGACGGAAGACTGGGTAGTCGTAGGAAGACATGAAGACACTGGAAGACATAAAGATGCTGGAAGATGCGGAGATGCTGGAAGACGGGCAGATGCTGGAAGCCCTGGAGATGCTGGAAGCCCTGGAGATGAAGGAAGACATGATTTTTTTTCTGGAAGACATAGGCTGGAAGACATGAATTTAATGGAAGACATAGATATTCTGGAAGATGTGGATTTGGTAGAAGATGTGGATTTTCTGGAAGCTCTGGATTTTCTGGAAGATGTGGATTTTTCCGGGAGCTCTGGGTTTGCTGGAAGACATGGATTTTCTGGAAGCTCTGGATTTGCTGGAAGACGTGGATTTTCTGGAAGATGTGGATTTGCTGGAAGACGTGGATTTGCTGGAAGCTCTGGATTTGCTGGAAGACGTAGATTTTCTGGAAGATGTGGATTTGCTGGGAGACCTGGATTTTCTGGAAGCTCTGGATTTGCTGGAAGTTGTGGATTACAGAAGCTCTGGATTTGCTGGAAGACCTGGATTTGCTGGAGGACATAGATTTTCGAGAAGCTCTGGATTTGATGGAAGACATGGATTTTCAGGAAGACCTGAATTGTCCGGAAGACCTGGATTGTTTGGAAGACATGAATATGCTGGAAGACTTGGAGTTTCCTGGAAGACATGAATTTTCTGGAAGACATTGATCTTCAGGAAGACATATCTTGGCTGGAAGACTTGGAGGTTATTGGAAGACAGGAACTTTCTGGAAGACATGGATAGTGTGGAAGACCTGGATTTAGTGGAAGACAGATTGTTGGAAGACTTGAATTGGTGGAAGACATAGATTTACTGGAAGACCTGGATTTTTCTGCAAGATGTGGATTGACTGGAAGACCTAGATTGACTGGAAGTTGTGGATTTGGTGGAAGACACTGATTTTTCTGGAAGACATCGACTGTCTGGAAGACCTAGATTTCTTCCTGGAAGACCTGGGATTTTTCTGGAAGACATGGATTGATTGAAAGACTTCGATTTTATAGAAGACACAGATTTTCTGGAAGACCTAGATTGTCTGGAAGACCTTGAAACCACTGGAAGACATGGATTTTCCAGGAAGACGTGGATTTTCCTGAAGACATGGATTTTTTTGGAAGACTGGATTTTTTGGAAAACTTGGAGGTTGTTGGAAGCCATGGACTGTCTGGAAGACATAAATTTTCTGGAAGATCAGGATTGTCTGGAAGATACTGGGGTGGTTGGACGACTTGCAGTTGCTGGAAGACCTGGAGATGTTGGAAGACCTTGACACTGGCACCACTGGAAGCCCTAGATATTGGAAACATCATAAGGACAGGATGATGCAGACTCTGGAAGTCTTGAGTTTGAAGACACTGATTATTCTGAACATTGTAGACTTTGGAGGCCCTGAATATTGGAATATTGGACATTGGAAGCCATATACTAAAATTCTTAGATGTTAGACACATTGCAAATCTTGTACTTTGGAATCCCTAAACAATAGTAGATATGTGCAATGAAGGACCTAGGCATTTACAAGTCAAATTAAGAAACCCCACATATTGAGAGACAGTGAAAACCCTGGGTATTGATATATTCCTGTCAAAAATATGCACATAAATTAGAATAAATTTAAATGCTGCTGGAAACACTGGAGATTAGGAGAACTAGTTGTTAGGTCATTCGGAGGTTGGTTAGAGTAGAACACTTGAATATTAGAAAAGAGTTCCTGGGGTCACTGAAAGAATTAGTCATGGCAATAACTGGCAATAAAAAAAGATATTTTAAGGGACAAAAAAAAATGTAAGTGGTAGATGATATGGAGAAAGCTCATGAATGTAGGAAAAGGACTTATAGGGAGCAGGGAGGTTGACATGGGTGAGAGGGAGATAAACACTAGGGTTAAGAGTAATCAGAATGCAGTATATGCATGTACGAAATTGTCAAAGTATAAATTTGGTTCTTAAAAGTCATTGCAAAAATCAAGATTTAGAATACATTAATAGATATGGGAACTGAACAATGCACTAGAAGATACTGGGAAAGTTATAATTGGATCCTATGAAATCAGTGGTCTCTAGACGCACTGCAAATGGAAAATATTGAATGACTGGGACCATGGAAGATCAGAAATTTTGAACTCTGATCTGTGAAAGAGAGAACATGACCTTAAGCAGTGCTGTAAATCTGGAAAGACTCTGACTTTTCATATGTCTAATGTATTAGAGAGATTAGAAAATAGAAGTACTGGAGATGTTTCAGGCCAGAGATTAGAAAACAAAGATATTCTAAGATGAGGAAGATTTGGTCACCGAGGGTATTGTGAGTCAGTATAGATCAGAATACTTGAGAAACAGATTGTAATGACTATAGCATCTCTTCTTCCACTTTGAAAAGCAAAACACAGGGCAAGAAAATTTTATCAAGACAACAAAGAGGAAACACAAGTGAAACAAGTAGTCTGAATGTGCTAGAACCTAAGTCTCAATGCATGGCCTTTTTGGCATTTATGAGTTGGTAAGATGAATTCTGGCAAAATGAAAATGAAGAATTTTCAAAAACATGCAGCACCATGTGTGTGAGGAGTGTATATCCAGTTAGTTTGGATTTGACACAAAGTCTTTAGTTTGTCCCGCCCAGCTCTAGATGCCAAATCTAGAGTATAGTAAACTTAAGTATATTCAAGACTAGCTAGCATTCACATGACATGCAAGAGTATGGATACAGCATATTGAAGCCCAGTGGTACATGAAGATACCCTGTGACATGCTCATACCCAGGAGACAGGGCTGGCAAGAATGTAAAGACAAACTTTAGATCTTTAAGGAATTGTTTAAGTGCCCTTATATTCAGGGCCAAAATTCAATTGGCTGAACTCATGCTCCAAATCAAGGAGGATAAGGGTCAGAGAAGATGCCCTCATTTAGTAAGTTAGATGCTTACATAGAAAATTAGAGAAGATGCCCTAGGTTAGTAAATAAGATGCTTACATAGAGAATGAGAGAAGAAATCTACCTTTAAGACTGAGGATACATGGAGCTGGAGAATAAGGAGATTATGGTTTGGTAGGCTCATCCAGCAGAACTTATGAAACAAGCATAAGGGATCGGAGCTATAGCCTGAAGTGTCTTATTATTTGAAAAGGGTTTGGGAAGACAAGGGCTGTCACATATATGCAAGACAATAGACAAAATTGGTAAGATGCACCGGGAATGGCCTATGACTTAAAAATCAATCAGTGGGATATATAGACAATGGGAAGTCGGTGAAGACTTTTTTAACAATGAAGTATGTGAACCATAATCATACACAAGGATAATTAGTTATACAGAGATGTTAAGTACCAAAGACTAGTGTATACTAGATACAAGTATACAAGTTAATATACAAGCTAAAACAGAGGGTTGGGATGTAAAACTACTGCAGTAAAACTAATAGATGGTAGTGGGAATTGAACTGAGGCAGTGAAAGATCTATACTTTGGAAAACCTAGTAGCAGAGTCATGATGATTACCCACTTTCTGAATTAATACCACTACTTAAAAATCCTTGCATTCCCTAACATACATGTGAAATATCAAGAGGTTCAGAAGTCAGTTCTGAGGAATCTTCCTTATCTAACAAAAATATTTAAGACTTGCACAATTCTTTCAAAAGAAGCTGAGTTTTGGAGTTAAAACTTAGTGAAGAAATGAAGTATGTTCTGTATTCCCTATATCAGAGTGCCTTAATTATATTTACAGCAAAACCAAGTGGGTGGACTATTTTCAAGAGAACAGGAGTTCATTCGTGTCATAGACATTACCTCTAATCAACATGTAAATAAACATCATGCGGTAGTAATCACATCATAAATAGAGCATAAAAGAATCACTGCAGGTCAAGGAATTACTTATGAATAATGGAATTATAGCTTCAAGTGTCCCTCACAGCAAACAAGGAAAAACTTTAAAGCACAGTTCTTATTCCTGCTTTTCAAAGCAGCATGTATACCTTACTTTGAAAGAAACTCAATATTAAAACTCTGCCAAGAAAAGTATAAATTATGTTACCTAATGCATATTTATGTTATAATAATAATAATAGCAATGATTTATTGAGTGCTTACTATGTGCCAGGCACTGTACTAATTATCTCATATAATCTCCAATTGCCCCCCAATAATGCAGGCATTTTCACCCTGTTTTACAGATTAGAAAATGAACTATAACGAACTATGCAGCATTAGTATTGCCCACAGTCACACAGCTGGTTCTGTGTGACGAAATTTGAAAACACGTCTAACTCCAAGGCCTATGTTCTGTGTTGGCTTCTGACACCTCATTAAAGTGCCAGGACTAAGTACCACTAACCCAAAGATGGGGAATCCCCAACTCAGAGCAGACAAAAAGCTGATGTCCAAAACCTCCCTCCAAATCCTTTGTGATTCTCATTGTGATACTCATTCCACTGTCAAGTTGTCAAGTACCAAGTCAATGCTGGGTGGAGGGCCAATGCAAGAGGAAGTACATTGTTTCAAACACACTAGATTACCAATTTCTCCCTATGAGATACTCATGCTAATGAAATATTTATTCACTCATCTATTTGCTTCATTTTATATTTCACCAAAATATATGCCTTCTCTTTACAGCATATATTTCACAATACTGACATAAAAGACCATCGAAAGATAAGAATCCTATGCAAAGTTTACTGACAGCTGTATTTTGTGTCATAGACATTGTTCACATAATGTTCGGAATGAACACCCTGTTGAGCCCTTTATTCACATTCAGATGGTGGCAGATACATGACCCAAGTGTGTAATGCTTTCTCTCCATTTTGAACTTTAAAAGATCTTAAACGGTCTTTTCAAATCGACTGCCAGCTTTTTAATCTATTCTCTCCATTTCAGCAGCCTGAGGGCCATTTCTTTCTACCTTCCTTTTTTATTTTTGTTCGTTTTGCCACATTGGTAAAATATGCCTATAAAGAAGGAAATTTCCATCTGTGTGCTTTACATGGAGCTCATGAACTTACCCAAAACCAATTTGATGAGAGAAACTGTGTATTAAAGCTACTAAAATAAATGGCAAGGATGAGGGGAAGGTTCAGTGGATAACAGTACTTGCAATGCAAGCATGAGGAGCTGAGTTTGAATCCCCAGAATCCACATTAAAAAAGTCAGGCAGTAACCCTAGTGTTGGGCAGTGGGGTAGAAAAAGGATGATAGGTGGGGCTTGCTGGTTGCTATCATAGCTCCAGATTCAGTGAGAGACCCTGCCAAGGGAATAAGGTAGAGATTAATAGAGCAGGACATTCAATGTCCTCCTCTGGCCTCCACAGGGATACTTTCAGGATTATTTTAACTGGATATTTTCTTAAACAAGAATTAATTTAGGTCATCACTTTATTTTAAATGATCTGAACCCTACATAAATGTTTCCTTCTATTGATCTAAAGTCCATATAATCCAACAATTAAAATGATACAATGGCTAATTTTTTCATTTTATTCTTTTATTTGAGCTCCTACTTGATGAAATTCAATTTAAATTCTCTCAATTCCATCTGATGTCTCTAATTCTGATCAGATTCAGAACAGCAGCCAAGGTAACATCAACGAGTGAGAATGAAATCATCACTGGGAATGTTCATTCTTTAAAGGCATATGGAACTACTGATTATACTGACAAAAGATCATTGACTTAAGAATATTAACCATATTGATGTTTGCATTTAGACTTACCAAAAGAACAGATATCAATGGTTATAATCAGATATCAACAGATAGAAATGGTAAGAAAGTATTATATACAATATGTATATGTGTTAGTCCACCCAAACCCTGTAATCCAGGTAAGAATTAAAGTAGCAGTTCTCCCTGAAGAAGAAACATGCGGGAAGTGTTTTTTAACAAGTAGATGCCATGTTTTCTTTTTATTGTATGTCAACTACACCTAACTTGCTTTTAGTGGAGGGACTAAAATGTAGAGAGCTTGAGTCACAAGCACATTTCTTACAAGGCTGAGGATTGAACCCAGGGCCTTTCACTTGCCAGACAAGGGTTCTATCACTAAGCTACATGACCAGTCTAGACAATCACAATGTTTAATACATTACTGCTTACCCTGGCTTCTGTGGAAGAACTAAGGTAATCACAAAGTCAACCAAAGAGGTTAATGTATCTTTCTCTCAGTGTAACTGTGGCAGAGTCAGAAGGACCTTGGGGACTCTGTGATCCTGTCCTCTCAGTTAGCAGCTGTGGAAACCAGGGAGTGACTTGAATAAGATCATCTATTGAACTAATGGCAAACGTATGCTGAATCGTGCTTTCCTTTGTCCCCAGGGCCCACTACCACTTGTCTTCTATTTTCTGTTTTGTGTTTAGCATCAAAACAGCAGTATGTATCTAGAACTATATATGGAATCACTTGAGTTGCTTTACAAATATATAGGTACTGACCCACTATTGATTCAGCAAGTCTGAGGATAGATAGGTTCCAGAAATTCACATTCTTCAAAGTTGTCCTTTATGACTCTGAGGTGAGGTACAGTCAATGTGAAGAACTTCTGTGATTAGAGTCAAGGTGCATTCTTGTCTAGCACTGTGATATTACTAGGTCCACAGCACTCACCCAGCTTTCAACCCTTATCTGCTTCTTCTGAGCTTTCTGAGAACATGGGTCATCTCAATCACAAATATGTGAGCAAGGCCTTTTATTCTTTTTTTCTCCTTTTCCTGATATTTCACTTCATGTTCAGCCTATCATTCATACCTCTATACTGGAGGAAAGTTACTGGATTACCTCATTTCTGATCTAAGCCAGGATAAACTCAGTTTAATCTCTGGTATGATTTTCTACACTGTGGCTCAAAGGCAGCATTCACGTCATTACTGTACATAAATGCCAGCATTCTGGGTTGTCTTTACACATTTAAGCTACGTGGAGTTCCCTTTCTGGCAATTTCATATCAGAGATCTTTCTTTCTTTCTCTAGTCATGTATTTTGCACATAATTTTTGCATGCATTCGGGGTGCTAGTGCTAAAACGTTGGCCCAAGTAGCACTGAAGACAAAAGACACAACAGTGTTATTCAGGTTTCCTGTCTATTCCCCAGAAAAACAAAACCTAGTTCAACACAGACATCAGGTGAGAACGTATACAAGTAACTAAAAGATCAAGTAGCCTTGCCTTATGTCTGTGCCAAAAAAAGGCAAATAATGTCTGAGCATCTTACCTCTAGCCTTGTGATTTTGTCCCCTTTGTTAAATCTGCACAGGAAATTTCAAGCACCCGTAATTCAAACAATTTAAAAACAATTGGGTCAAATAAATGAGACTATGAAGAGAATTAAATACTCCAACTAGGAATGAATTGTCCACCACCTTCAGGGACTAGGAAGTATCAGCATTCCTTTTCTGGTGAATATTCAGTAGCTCAACACACTGACAAGGCTAAATATGAGAGCAGAAAAGAACTATGGAAATGAACTTAATTCTTTCTCCTTGATTAAACAGCAATATAAATCCAGGAATTCATCCTGTGTGCTTCGCCTCACAGGATCAGCAAATACATACAACTGCTGCACAAGAAATGAACTTAGAGCAAACTAGTCCCTTCTGGAAAGATAGCAAGTTAGACATAATCAAAATATCAGAATTAAAATAAATTTCAGGATCAAGAGGACAAAATCAAATTGTCAATGCAATGCAGGGATACTAGCTTCTTACCGAACTCCCTAGGTGCTAGAGAGTCCATGAAATCCACATAACACCCATGTTGGAGGAATTTAGGTCCTTTTTAGAGGGGATCTGAGACAGAGAAAGGAGCATTGTCAAAGTCAAAGGCAATAGGTTTGTTAATGGAAATAAAACACTAAGTGCATCTCAAAGATATTTTATCAATTTTACATTAGTGATCATGGTTACTTGGCAATTACTTTCTATTTCTCTCTGACCTCATAAGGAGAATGATAGTACACCAACGAAAATATTGCTATGACAGGTACTGATAGGAAAAACAGAGAATATCTGAGTTTGTCTTCAGAGATGTAATCTTTGTCTTCTCCACACTCTTCCCTCAGCAAATGGATCACCAACCCCTTCATCATAATGATCAGAAGAGAGTCTGAATGCCAAATATCAACTGTCTGTAGAACACATCTGAAAGACAGCATGAATGGTCCAGATTTCTTCTCCCCTGTTCAGTAGGCAGAGAAAAAAAAAAACAACAACTTACTGACCTTTATTTGATGAGTTCTCATTCCTGCTATGGAGACTTGTATATCATCATATAAGCCTTGCCTGAAGGTCAATATGCATTCTATTGAATGATCTCTTCCTTCTGAACCATCATGATCTTTTGATTTGCAGAGTACACACTTTTAATATTGAGTTTTAGATGCTGACCTAAGGTACTTTCTTTTTATCACTTGGTGTGATCTCATCTGTAAAATATTTCTCAACTATCTTCTCAGGGTGAGACTCTAACAGTCCAGCAGCATCACTTAACTCAGTCTCTTCACACTTTATGACTCAGATGGTTTGCCTTCATTATATTTTCAATTACTTCTATGACTAGAAGAAGACATTAAGAATTGCTAACAACCTCACTCCCAAGTTTCTGCCAGATTCCACTAAGGGTTGTTTATTTCTCGCACTTATTCCACTATTACTGAGGCATTTCAAATGGAAACTATTTGCCAAGCTTCATTCTCAGAAGTGAATACAGTACACCATGAAGAATTTGCACACTCCCAGATGTGATGTGGAGATTGAAGGTGTAAACCTGTCCTGGGGATAATGGGGATGACTTGAACACAACGACCAGCATACACTCTTGTATTTTTATTGATAGAGACAATATCACAAATAAACAATGCTTTCAATATCATTTTCATTTAAGTGTTGTTTAACCTCAAGAAGAAAACCCATCAGATAGCAGTTCATGAAGAGTTGCTCATTAATATTTATTTTATGGTTTTCATTCATGTAAACATAGAAGAGTTAATGGTATTCTATTTTAAGAGAGCAAGGATTTTGAACTTTTTGAAGTAGCCTGAGTTGAATAAGGACATGACCAGAAGCACCCCAATCAAGCAGAACTCTGACCTTATATTTCCCAGTCTACAAGTCACTGGTCTTTGTCTTGCCCTGTGTACTAGATACGCAAGTTGGGGTATACTTCTAAAATAGGACCCTCTGTCCTGCATAGAGCCCAATTATCATCTTCTCCATCAACCTTAGCACAAGGATACTCTGCAATAATTTCGTGATCTCCTTCCTCCGTCACTTTTTTTCATACAGTGTATAATGTTCCTTAAGCTTATTCAACCATTTATTACTTGTAAAGAATATTTTATATTTTTATCCACATAGAATGGTAAATTTAAATTTGGGGATGTTTACTAGTAGATTTTTCATACAGAAGATGGTTATTCAAGGACTGGACAGATGACTCAGTGGTTAAGAGCACTGGCTGATCTTGCAGAGGACTGGGGTGCCCAGCACTAACAAGGCAGCTAGAAATCATCTCTAACTTCAGTTTTAGGGGATCCAACATCCTCTTCTGGCCTCCATGGGCATTGCACACACAGGTGCACTTATATACATGCAGGCAAAATACCCATAGACATAAAATACAAAATAAATGAAAAAATTAAAGAGACCACTTCAACCTCTCTTTTAGACCTTACACAAGAAAATCAATTTCTATTTTCTATGTTTTAGCATTTCATGTTATATATGATTTTCCCAGTGATGTTGATCTGTCCTTCAAGGCACTGAGCCTAACAGTACTCATTTTTCTTTATTGCAAATTAGAGCTCCATAAACACACACACACACACCCCATATAGAATTCTTGCTTTTAGAAACATTATCCAACCTTTCAAAACCCTCCCTTTTCTGTTCTAAGCTTTCCTGTCCCTTTAGCTGTTCTTGCATCCTGAAATCCACCCATTTTGAGTTAGTTGCTCGGCGGCCGTTTTCATCCTAACTCAGGCAAATGTACAGCGATTTAAAGTTTCATTATTAGTGAGAGGTAAATTATATTAATTTGCTATACTTGAAAACCAAATGATAAAATTCCTGAGACACATAAAAATGGGCTAAACAGTGTTTGCCTGACAATACATGCACATGAGCAACAGCTGCAGAAGGGAACAGGCAGAAGCACAGGCAGAGGGCAGAAACAATTAACTCAAACAAGTGACTCAGATGTACTTTCTTTTTGCATGAGCTAGTCAGGAGGCAACATGATGGTGACTTAAATTTGCATAACGTTTGTTTCAAACATTACAAGTCACAGACAAGGTAAACTCAAAATGTTTCAGGAGAATGACTTGCAGTTGTGAAGGGATCAGAGAATCCTCCGGGAGGGAGTCAAGGTCAGTCTTCCAGCATTGGGTAAGAATCACAAATACCACCATCTAGGAGAAACCAGACACAAAAATAGGCCAGAAAGACAGAATGGGGTACTCTGAATGAATAAATTACAAGGAACTGATGAGGATATTTAAAATAATCACATATGCCAAATCACCTTTGTAAAGACTGGACCAATCACACACTTAATAGCAGTGAACAAGAGTGCTTTTCTCCTGTGTGCTGATTAACATGACACATTATCAACATCTGTGACTTGCACAATTTAGGTGAATAAGGAGATATTTCACTTTTAATTTTCTTTTCGTTAATCATCTGTGCAATATGCTGAGTATCTCCCATTACCCAGTGCACTAATTTTATTTTCTTTGAGGAAAACATGATTATAGGCCAGAAATCTCTCTTTAGGTAAGCATTCTCAAACTGGTGAGATATAAGATGACTTCCAGAGAACCTTGAACTTCATTAATAAACCCATATGCTTGCCTGAACTGGGGATGTAGCTCAGAGGGAAGAGAGAATGATTTTCTAAGATGCACAAAGCCCTGCATTTGATCTCTAGCACTGCATAAACACCAGACATGGTAGTACATGCCTGTAATCCTAGATCTTGAAAGGTATGGAGGCAGGAAGATAAGAAGCTCAAGGTTATCCTCAGCAACACAGAAAATTCAAGGTCAGCCTAGGATACATGAGACCCCACATCAAGGAAAGAAATGAATGGAGATAGGGAGGAAGACAGGGAGGGAGAGAGGGAGGGAAAGAGGGATGGAGGGAGGAGGGTGAGAGGGAGGATAGAAAAGAAAAAAATCCTGTATGCATGCTCAGTGATACACCCCCCAGTGTCATAACTGCTGACAACAGCTATGATGATGACTTAAGAGGACCATAAAAGGCACAGAAAGAATCCCTGGAAAATCTGTCATTCCCAGAAAAGACAGGCTAATAAAGGAGAGAAATGATCTTATCTGTCACCCTCACTGCTGTGAGTGGGGTGTGGGTATATGTGCATGGAGGCTAGAGGCTGACACCTGACATCCTCTATTGCTTTCCACCTTACCTTTTGAGACAGACTCTCCCACCCTCTACTGGTAGCCACCTTGTTTACTGAGGTAGAATCCTCTACTCTTAAATGTTTTCCACCTTAGTTTTTGAGACAGATTTTCTCACTGAACCCAGGGTTCACTGATTTGGCTAGACTGACTGGCCAGCAATCCCCCAGGCCTCTCCGTCTCCATCTCCCCAACTTTTAAGTTACAGGCATAATGTCATGTCACACCCTTCTTTTTTTGTGAGTGCTGTGAATCCAAATCCAAGTCTTCATACTTGTAGAGCAAGCCCATTACCTACTGCTCCAGCCTCAGAAATCTCTTAATGGGTCTCCTCCTCGCTACTAAGAGTGATTCTGCTAGCCTCAAAGCTTCAAGGTGGCCAAGGTGGGCAATTAGTTTATCCTTCCATTTCTCAGATGCTTAGTGAACTTGGCGAAAGAAGTATTTCTAAAATAAATAATTATTAAACATTTTGGTGATTGAACTTTTGTTCTTTTCCAGTCTATATTCTCAAGCTTTATCAACTGAGTATCAGTATCAAATTCTCAGTTTTCTGATCTTCTATGAATAAATCATTAACATTTTTTATTAATTAAATAATACTAATGGTTTGGGAAGACTTGGAGACATTCGGACATGAGTTGGTTATTAGATACGATTAAGTAATCACTGCTGACTCTATGGGGTACAGTAGTAAAACTATGGTAATAAAGGAAAATAGCCATTGCTTCAAGGAACACTGGGAAAAATGCGCATCTTAGCGTGATTTTAAAAAATATTCTATTTATCATTTTTATTTTTAATTTATGTGCATAAGTCTTTCTACAGGTATGTAAGTGCACTCGTGTTATGCAATGCCACGTAGTTCAGAGGAGGGCATCAGATCTCCTGGAACTCAAGTTACAGATGGTTGTTACCCACCATGTGTGTGTTGAGAATTGAACCCAGGTCCACTGCAAGAGCAGCCATTGCACTTCAATGCTGATCCATCTCTCCAGGCCCCAGTAATTTATTTTATGAAAAATATTGTAAAGTCCATGAGGTTGGTAGGCAGGCATTCACTGCCTGATATTTCCTCTAAGGTTTGAAAATTCTCATAAAAATGTGCATACATGAAATAACAATTTTATGTTTCTTAAGTTACATTTTTGGCACTATAACATATCAGTGGTTTCTTGGGTTAAATGCAAGATGAAGAACTATAATCAAAGACCTGATCCTTGAACAGATATCACTTTTAAAAATATATTCCACACACTAATCAAAGTGCTAATGCCAAAGGAGTTTGCAGCATGGATGACGGCATAGCTCACTCGCTCGTTCAGCTTGTAGAGGTTCTATCCCCAGCCCTCTATCTGTATCTATGAATATACCAAAGGCACAAGATTCAATTCCTAAACCTTCTCTTTACTAATTTTACCAGAAACCAGATTACTTGAACCACATAAAAACTCAACTTCATAACACTGATAACAACTGTATTGTATGTCATATAACACATGGAGATTTATTTTTAAAAATATAGCAGAGTATTAGGACCATAAAAACTGGTAACTCTTGAAAAGTGGAATGATTCTTGTATGCTCAACTATACCACTGGATGAGACTGAATTCAACCAGTTTTCAAATGAGAGAATATACATTTACTCAGCACAAGTTTCACTTTGGGCCATAGTTTCATCTTATGTTCTCTGTTCTTGCTAAAGAAGTATCAGATCTGTAAGATTCTGGAGCTGCTAGCATGTAGACTGAGCCTTTGAAATAAACTTCTTACGTCTCATATTTCTGTACTGAACGCTATACTATGAAGAGTCCTGAAGTATTTAAGATGCTAACAAACAATAGTGTGATCAAGTACACTTGTTCTCAATGGTTTTTCTCCAAGTACATTTATCTACAAGGTTGAGAGCTTAATGTCATGCTTGGGAGACCCGGAATCCCTGGAGTACTCAGGAAGGAAGTGAGAAAGCAAGCTTGACTAGTTGATCCCTCCTGTCAGGACTTAGCGCTCAGAAGGGCAGGAGAATAGCAGGATGTTTTTTCCTCCCAACATTTCAACAAGGAACAAGGACTACTTTTTAAATGGCACACCCTGTGAGGATTTGCATGGACAAATAGGATTGCATTAATTGTAGTTTCTGTACTGAAAAGACATTGGGTTTTAAGGGATTTGCTTTTATATAACTACTCAGCTCTCACTTTCCCCTTTCAAAAATCTTAAATCTCTACAAACATTTAATTGGTGGGCTTAAAAACCATAGGCCCTCATGAATCATTTAACATTTTAAACTATAATACCCCGAAATGCTATCCAACAGCGAGGCTCCCCAAGGAATCTTATTCTTCTCAAAACTGATGATGTATTCAGAGTGGATATACTACTAATAATAAAGATGTCATTCAGCCCACTTTTAAGAACCAGAGCAACCTTTATAAATCATAGGTCTAATCTAGTACTTCATCCACTTTAAAACAGCTCTCCGAGTACCCATGGACTACTGGGTAAAGGCCAGCTCTCCCTCTATGATGGTTCCTGCCCAGTCTCTGAAGCTCATCTTTTACTCACTCTTCCTTTGTCTTGTATAATCAACATATCACCCAGTGACAACATGATTTCAGTTATCCAGGTTTCCGTAACCTTTAGCATTTAGGTTAGTCAATAACCAACCTCATCAAGGAAGCTAGACTAAAACAGGAACCATCTAAAAAATATATGTGGACAACTTTATTTTGTTTGACTGGAAATTTGTGTGTGTGTGTGTGTGTTTGGTGTCGTGTTTGTGTGTCCCAGAAAGCCAGAAGAAAGCACAGGACTCCCAGGAGCTGGAGTTAAGTTACAGACAGTTGTGAGCCTCCTGATACAGGTGCTGAGAACTGAACTCAGATCCTCTACAAGAGCAGGGAATGATCTTCACCTGCTGATCAACTGCTTTAGTAAAAAGGTAAAAATAAATTGCTGGGAGAGTGGTGGCTCACACCTGTAATCCCAGTGCTTAGGAGGCAGAAGGCAGCAGGATTGCCACAAATTCTATGCCAGTTTGGTCTGCATAGCAACTTCCCGGCCCCCCAGGTCTACAAGAGATACAGCCTTTAAAAAGAGTAAAATGTAAAAATAATAGAATCTGATAAACAGTGTCCTTGAAGAAGCAACAGACGACATGACTGGTCCTGCCTGGCTCTCCAAACCCATCTCATTCTATCTTCCTGTTCAATCTGCCCTGTTCCACGGGAAGTTAATGGCATTATCAATAAATGGTACTCTAGGAACGACCAATGATGCTTCTGGCTCAGCAGGACCATTATACTTGCTATTCCCTCTGCCTGTAAGTACTTCTCCCTCACATAAATGTATCCATCCACATGAGTTCAGTGAATCAGGCCTTTGTACAAAGGCTCCTTCTGCTCAGAAAAGTCTTGCCTAAATGCATCCCCTAAAATTTCACATCCCTATCTCTAATACTTTTAGTCTGTTTTGGTTTTCCTCAAAGTGGTTATCAATGCAATTTAATGATTTTTTAAAATTCTTTCACTCAGATATTATAAGCTACATGAGGGCAGAAATGCTGCATGTCTGCTCTCTCTTCTAGAAGTGTACTGGAGATGTAGGGGATTTGACACAGTGTTATCACTTAATATTTATTCTGGAAAGGAACAAGAAAGCCTAACAACAAAGCCTAATGCCTCCCATTGTCTCACTGAACTGTTCCAGAAAATTCTTCCTTTACCACTGAGGAAGCCTCATGCTGACAGGTAAAAAAACAACAAAAAAAGTAGGGATGCTGAAGCTACCTGTAAGCACGTTCCCTAGCAACTGTTTCTGCTTCTTCCTGGTTCCCTGTTCTTGTCTCCATTTGAGAGATTTCAGCTTCCACAACTTGAAGAATATCTTCTCTGCGGAGGCCCCTGGCCTCATGCCACATGGCCACTGTCCAACAAACACTGACCTTAAACGCAACAGGTATGAACAGCACACAATAGTACCATCTGTTCCTAAACTAGCTCCTGGGGGTCCCAGGAAACCACTGCCTGTAAAGTTAAATCTGGAGTGGACTTTCAAATTAAGAAGAAATGTATTACAAGAAGAAAGAAGAACATGTCAGAAGTTTACTTTCGCTTGCTGTAAGATTATTCCTCCGCCTTGTCACATATCACTCACCATTACTCACCTCTCTTCTCCGTGACTGCAACTTCATGTCAAGTTCCTACCTGAACCTTAACATCACCTTAATACTCTCCCAATGGATTCTGCTATATCTCAAGTCAATCCCATAGTCATTAGCTTATCATTCCACCAACCAATACTTACATTATGTTCTCTGGCCCAGAAAGCTCATCAAAGCTACAGGGAGCATTCTATACTTCCTGGCCTGACTCTCAGTGACCTATCCTGACTCTTACATCCTGCATTTATGGATACGACAATGTCCCTGCAAAAAGGGTTCTCTCACCTGACATGGTGTTTCATGCCTGTAATCCCACTGCTCAGGAGGTAGAGACAGAAGAATCATATCAAGAGCTTTTCTCAAACAGGCAGTAAAAAGAGGTTCTCTAGAAAGACTATCGCCTAATGAAAAACTGTCATTTTGCTCACATTATTTCCTTAGCTGGAATTTAACATTTCATACAATCCAATACTGAAGTTATTATTATGACTACCATCCCCATAGATAACTCATAGAGGTTAAATCACCTGTCCATAGTCATGCATTTATTAAATGACAAGGTCCAATTTACCTGTTTATCTTAGTGCTAGGGACAAAGCTTCTGGCTCTCATATGATAGTCAAGCACTCTACCACTTACTTGCACCACCAGCACTAAAACCCTCTATTTAAATCTATGAAATCATGGTCCACACTCCACACTTCACTGCTAATGTACATAGAGCTAATAGCTTTCATATCTTATTCTGTTTTTCTTTTGGTATGAAGAGAAGATGTTCACACAAAGTCTCATGAATCTCAGTCTGGGCCCAAATTCACTCTGCAGCCTAGTTTAACCATGAGGTCCTGACCCTCCTGCCTCTCCCTCTAAAGTGCTGGGGTTACAGGCATATGAGCCACCACACTCATCAAGACCTTATTCTTATCTGCTCCAAAACCTTCCTAAGAAGCTCTTGGTTAAACTAAAAAGGAAGCCTTGGGGATGGAGAGATGTCTCAGTGGTTATGACCATGTACTGCTCTCACAGCACCGTTGTTGAGCAGATCACAGTCACCTGTAGCTCCAGAGGGATCTGATGCCTCTGACCTTCATGGGCACCCACACAAAGAAAGACACACACACATAAACACACACATACAGAGAGAGAGAGAGAGAGAGAGAGAGAGAAATAAATCTTTAAAAATACAAAAGAAGCCTCTACCATTAAAGAAGAAGTACATGGTGTGCATAGTAGTACACAGCTGTAGTTCCAGCACTGGGCAGGTAGAGGCAGGAAGATCAGGAGTTCAAGGTCATCATACCCTACAAAGTGAGCTAAAGCCAGGCTGGGATACATGATACAGTCCCAACAAACTAAAATGGAAAGAAAATATTTATACTACTAATGCTAACAGTAAGTGAAATCATGCCAAAATAGAACACTCAGAACAGCTCATGGGATCCAATAACAAACTGAGTGAGTCACCTATCTGATTTTCTTTTTTCTCTATATTTTATGAAAACTATAACAAGTCACTTGGGATTGATCTAGCATTCCATTAAATGCTCAAAGATTGGCTAAGATATCAATACTAATCCTGCTCAGAATCACACACACCCTCTGTCATTTTATTTTCAGTATTGTGCTATAAATGTTTTAAATTTTTACATCTTAAATCTCAGTGCATTTAAGAGCATACCATACTGGAAGTATGTGTGCAGCACCCTGAATTTTAAGTCATAAGAGCACATGACCATTCACATTCAATTTTTCATTCTTTCAAATAAATAGAAGCTCACATATTAACTTAAAAATGTCAATGTCATCCTTACAGTCAATGCCTATTTATATTCAAAATAACTTAGAGGTATAATAATGATGCTTGTTTTTGCTATTTTAATCTTTGATAATAAAGACAGTTACAAAGCATTTTTACTTTCTTCCTATGGTTCAATAGATCATTAACAAAAGAGACACCAGGAAGTTGTTAATAATGATCTACTTTTTAAATTAAAATGTCATGGAAAATCGTTCATACTTCTCACTGGATCGAAGTATTTTTTTAGGTCTATGGAAAATTCTCTCAAAAAAAAAAAATCACGTCTATGTGACAACAGTGCCCTCTTCTGGTCATAAAGTAGAAGAACCAAACTCGAGTCTAAGAAACCCTAATGCTGTGAGCCCGAAAATGCCCAGGATAAATCCTGTTTTGACTAAGTAGAATGACGACCTAATCACTCCTCAATGGAAGGGAAACAAGATCTTCTTAGTAGGCCAGGAATTTGGAAGGTGATCCTGAAAAATCCATTTTCTTACTTTTCTAGGGCCACACACAATACCATAATTTTTAGTAAAATGCACAGATTTTTTTCAATCTTTTCCATTATCTGTTCCTTATTATATTGCTTGTCACTGGCTACCTAAGACAAAAGGATTCAGGGAAACTGGAGCTGGCCTGAAATACCAGCATTCCAGCCTGATTTATGGCTCCCTTCACCACAAACAAATTTTTGCATAAAATGGCTCCAAGTGAGAATTGAAAATTTCTTTTTGTCAGCACCTAGCATAGTGTCCAGCCACTTGCTACCACAGTCAAGTGTGGGAGGATGGGAGAGATACTGTAAATTAGTGTGATAGTCATGAAAAGGTGTTTGTGTTGTTGTAAATTCCGATTAGAGTATCATCAAATGTTCATGGTGGTCAGAAAGGAAGTTAGGCAGCCTAAACGCAGAGGCAGCCTTCCTTCCCAGAAATTTTAAACCTGTTTTCTGCTTCTTGAGATTCCTTTAAAGCCTCTAGATTCGACCCAAATGCTGAATGGTTTCCTAGCACTAATCAGGGAGTGCAGTTTCCCCTTGAACCCTGCTTCTGTGGGATTCTGGAGGTTGCCAGGCAGTGCATCCTGGGGCCTTTGCACAAGCTCTTCCAATCTCGATATTGCTCCCCCCATGCAAAGCATTCCTTGAGGAAGCAGCAATCCCTACTCCTTACGGAATAGCCATAGAGGCAAACACCAAGGAAAGGCAATTCCTAGCAAGGAAGAAAACAGCCTTCCCAGGTCCCGATCCCAGCACAGGTTATTTTGATTAGTTAATGCCTTGCTGCCTCCTTAAATTTTGTACCTGAAGCAGGTGCTTCACTACATTTACCCCAGGTCAGCTCGGGAGCTTTGAATGAGAATATGAGGGAGGTGGTTTTGCACCTAGAGAACGGGTAGACCTCAGCGGGAACCAAGAGAATCGAGGCCAGCAGCCCAGGCATCTGTCAGCTCTGGATCTGGTGGAAGAGGTAGCTGGAAACACACTTCGCTCAACTCCAGCAAACTGTGCCAAGCCGGCAGGGAAACAACAGTGGTTCAATAGGAATACGTAAAAGACTTCTGCTTTCCTGATGAGGCAACTCCCATATCTCCTCTCTTAACCGCCTAGGAGCAATCTACTACCCATCTGGGGAGGAAGCCTTTCTTCTTTGCAGCGTGCCCATGCTGACAGCGCCCTTGGGTGACGCCTTTATAAAGCTGCTGCTTCTAGAAAGAACTTCCCCTAGGTATAGCCAAGCCAGCATCCGTATGCTATCCTATCCTCATGCTATCCTGCGTATCAGTGGGCTCAACTAACCTCCCTCTGCGCAGGCCACCTGGACCCACTCAACACCTAACACCCGGTAGGATAGTTAGACCACATGCAGTCACTTCCCATCCGATTGTGGTGGTGCGGGGACACTTTAGTTACACCACTATTACCACCACCACCGTCACCCCATCAGTCCACTAAAGATTCAGGCAGAGGCATTCCTGATTAAAGTGCCAAGGTTGAGATAGGACAACACTGCCACCCCCACCCCTCGCGAGTGTCTGTCGGTTTTTCAATGATGGTAACACCCACTAATGGCTTATATAAAAAGTGCCAAATTTTACAAATGGAATATATCAGATTAAAATGAGATTTAGTAAAGTCACTAGGTGGATTAAATATGGGTTACTATTCTGTTCCAATAGCGAGTACTAAGAGGTACATAGGCAAATCTGCTAACTCAGGCCGTGCCAATCATCGTTTGTGCTTGCTTACAATCTACATGAAGTAGAAGAGAGTTTAGTGAAAGATGGGGTATCTAGGGGAAAGTGGCCTGAGCATGCTACCGGGCAGAACAGCAGCAGGGGCAGGGTGGGGATAGGGGGTGGGGGACTGGGGACCCGGATGGGATTTGCTCTTCTCATTCAATCTCCTTTATTTAAGACCTCCAATTTCTCTTAAGTTCCTTTCAAGGGGGAAAAAAAGGACAAATGCCCGCCCACCAGCTATTTTAAATGGATTACAATGTATTTAATAAGTCTTCTCCAACTGAGTCTAGCAGCCCAGAATATTCACCTACAGAAAATGGACCTGAAATATGAATCCGTGTGCTGCATGTGTTACAGTCCACCAACAGCTCTGGGGCGGAGCTCAGTGGAGCTTTGTTAGCATGTGCAAGGCCAAAAAAAAAAGTGGTGTTTTCCCCAAGAGCAAAAAAAGTGTACTGAAAGCAATCAAGGCGGCTAATGTGCACGTTTCATCTAGATTCAAAAAATATTTTGCTTCAGGGGTCCTATCTTCATATCTTTTGATATTTTAAGGTTTTAATAAATGAGGATTAAGCAAAGCCTAGAAGCACAAGAACAAATGTCAGATTTAGCAAATAAAAATTCAGGTAACCCAGTTAAAATTGCATTCTCAGATAAACAGCCAATATGTTTAAAAAATTCAGTAGTTCTTCCTAATCCATACTTTCACTTTTCAAGTTTTCAATTAGCCACAAGGAGGAACCACAGTTTGAAATTATTAAATGGAAAATTCCAGAAATAAGCAAGTCACAAATTTTAGATCTGGCATTCTTAAACGATAAAACATCACACCTTCCTGCTCTTCCAGCAACAGAGCATGTAGGAGCCATCCCTCTGTCAACTCATTTGATTCTACTAACCACCTCTATTACTAGACTCACTGTCCCAGAGTAGCAGTGCTTGTGTTATAAAACACTTAATGATGGCCCCAATACACAAGAAATTCACACATTCCAAAGAAAAGCCACAAAAGGTGTCCTTCAAATGAAAGTCAAAGTTCTAATATGAATAAGAAAAAAGGTGTATGCAGATGTTGCTACTATTTACAGTAAGAAGAAATCTAAGTGCAATTGTGAAGTCAAAAGCAGTTCCTGCTGATTATAGAAAAATGGATGGAAGTGGAGTTGGTCATGCAAAATGAAAGAAGCCAGTCTCACAAAGACCAAGCTCTCTCTCATCACAAAGACATGTTTTCTCTCATCTGCAGAATTTGGATGGGAAGGACATGGAAGTAAAATGAGGGCTGCAGAAGAGAAGGGAAGGAGAGATACAGTGAGCCTGATAAAAGTGCATCAGGTACCGAAGTGGAAATACAAAATGAAAGTCTTGCGACTAGTGAAAGTTACATCAAATTTTAAATTTAGTGTCCATAAATGAGAGCTGATAACTTGTACTGGAAAATTTTTGGAAACTTAACACAAACTAGACTTACCTGGAAAGAAGGAATCTCAGCTGAGGAATTTCCTCCACCAGTCTTGCCTGTGGGCATGTCACTAGGACATTTTCTTAATTGATGTTGGAGGGCCCAAACCCACTGTATGTGGTGCCATCCCTGGACAAGTGGGCCTGGGCTGTCAAAGAAAGGCAATGGAGTAAGCCTGGAGGAGCAAGTCTGTATGTAAGCAGTGTTCCTCCAGGGTTTCTGCTTCAGTTCCTGTCTCCAAGTTCCCAGCTCGGCTTCATTTGATGATTCACTGTGGCATGAAAGTGTACACCAAATAAACCCTTTCCTCCTCCTTGGTTCTGGTCAGTGTTTTGTCACTGCAACTGAAACCAAACGAGGACATAACCATGTCCACTTATTTTCATTTTGTTTCTTTAGAGGCTACAGCAGGAGCAAAGCTTAATAGTTAAACAGACATTGCATAACCAACTGTGAAGTGGTGTTACAAATAGTCCCTAAACTTGTGTATTAGCTGTAATTCCAAGAGGGCTAAACATTTTCCTTGTTTGCAGAAAGTATTTGCTTACTTATCTTTTAGTCACAATCACATGTTCTCATAGATACAAAATTTTGGACAACTGAAAGCTAATGGTAACTGAGTTTGGTTTTTAACATTACTGGCTACCTTTGCTCTCTGCTTTTCATGACTTGGCTCTGTGTCCCTTGTTAAGCTGTCACACAAATCAGAGATGTGGTTTTTAGATTCCATGCTCAGTGTTTTACTAAGTGGCTCAACTGCCATCTAGTGGAGAGATATAAAAGTACGTTATTTTACTCTGACAAATCAGACTAGCTAGCTATAAACTGGAGGATCTTCAACATTAATACTATGTTTGCACGGCACTTAGTAATAGAAAAGTGTTTCCCAAAGCTCAGTATTTTATTTGATACCACATCACCACAATTCTGTGTACAAGATGATCTTTTCCATAATTGCAAATGAAGAAACTGAGTCAGGATTAGTCAAGGTCATAAAGTTGTGCTCTAACCCAAGTGCCATCACCTTTTCCCCTCTGAGATGAGTTCTCCTTTCTTCATCTGATTACGTATTATGAATAATTTTGACATCTCTATTTACCACAAATGCATCTATTCAAGGAAACCTGTACGGATAATTTTTTTTAAGTCCTTTATAAAATAAACAGGAATCATTTGAAATATTCTCTCAAGAAAAAAAAATTCTATGGAAGCAAATACAATTTTTCCTAGGTAAGGATTTAAATGTTTCTCAAAACAAAGTCAGGTGCAATCCACTTTCTGATGGAAGATGGGAGAATTGGACAAAGGATATTCAAAGCTTATACCCTGGAGTGCTACGTGACTGCAAGAAGATCATTTGACACGTTATCTTTACTTTTTTAAAAAATATATTTATTTTTATTTTATGTGTATGCATGTATTGCCTGCATGTAGGTAAGTGCACCCGTGTCATGCAATGCTTATGGATAACAGAAAAGGTTGTCAGATCCCCTGGAACTGGAGTTACAGTTAGCTGCCATGTGGGTGTTTAGATTTGAACCTAGGTCTTCTGCAAGAACAGTCAATGCTTTTAATCACTGAGCCATCTCTCCAGCCCCTAGCTTTACTTTTTATTATGATCTAGAATAAGTTTTTTTCAAAAGTAATATGATTCCCTACTTTTTTGTATCTACAAAAATGTTTGCACAGAGATTTGAGAGTATAAGACATGGAAGATTAAAAATCAGTGCTTAGTGTCTCAAAAACTTCCAGGGACTTGTAGTGAATCTGCAAAGGGAATGCTGAGCACACTGCACTAAGGCTCATTTAAGATGGAGACTTGAATCTCTTCGAGCACTTCATACCATGCCTCTGTCTTGGAACAGCAGCCTCTGTACCTAGGGATAACTAAGAATCAGATTAACTGAACCAAAGATTAGAGCACTTTAATAGAGAGACATGCTTTTATGATGACCTCCATCTGCTGGCTCTGCAATTTAGTATAAAATGAGTACATACAAAAGCAGGTGTCAGCTGCTAAATGCAGTTGTAATTGAGTGTGTCCAAAATGCACAGAGGGTCAACTCAACAAAAAGTGCTTATCAGATCTTTGCACATCATTGTTCCCAGACTGGCCCTATTTCTTCGAACAAGATCACTGAGTGAACATTTCATTAGTACTTGCAAAGAGCTTCACCTTCACATTACATTTTCAATTTGGGGACTGGAGAGATAATTCAGCGGGTAAAAGGACTTGCCACACAGGCATGGCAACCTGAGTTGGATTTAAAAAAAAAAAACAACTGGTTGTTTGCATCTGTTCCCGTTTTTCTGGAACAAGATGGGAGTTGGAGACATATTTAGCTAGAAGTTGGTTGATCAGCTACCCTGGAGTCTGCATCAGTAGAAACAAGAGACACCCTGCCTCAAAAACAAGGTTGAATGTGGGGAAGCTGGAGAGATGGCTCAGCAGAGAAGCATACTGGCTGCTCATTCAGACGATCCAAGTTTGGTTATCAACACCCACGTGGTAGCTAACAACTGTATGTAACTCCACTTATATACCTTGCACGGCATGGGTCACTTATATACCTAACAGCAAAACACTCATATACATAAATAAATCAAAAAAAATTGCTGGATGTCGTGGCACACACATTTAATCTCATCACTCTGGGACATGGATGCCAGCCAGGAAGAGTCTACATAGTGAGTTCCAGGCCAGTTGGGGCTACAGACAGACCCTATCTAAAATGAATGAAGAGGGGCTTGAGAGATGGCTCAGCAGTTAACAACACCGGTTGTTCTTGCAGAAGACCTGGGTTCTAATCCCAGCACCTACATGGCAACTAACAACTATCCGTAACTCCAGGGGATCTGACAGCCTCTTCTGTGCTCCGTGGGCACTGCATGACATGGATGCACTTATCTACATGCAGGCAATACACGCATACATAGAAAATAAAAATAAAATATTTTTAAAAATAAAAAAATGAAATGAATAAACAAGATAAATTGCCCATGGCATGTATGTACCTGCATTCACACACATCATATACACACAGAGGATCCTGTAGCAGAAATTTACAATATAAAAACTAAAACAAAATAAAAATTTTAACTTTTCAATTTACCGTAAGAATGAAATGTTTTAATCCTGAGGTTTACACACAGCCTTAGCTTAAACACAGGTGAAACCTACTGTTCATAGATTACTGATGATATGTGCTGGAGAGGTTTAGTTACCAGCCTGACACAAGTGGATAGAGAAATCTCAGGCCTGTGGGGCATTTTCTTGATTTTTGAATGTGGGAGGGTTCAGCCCACTGTGGGTGGTGCTACCCAAGCAAGTGTTTCTGTGTTGTCTAAGAAGGCAAGCTGAGCCAGGCTTAGTGGTGTGCACCTTTAATCCCAGCCCTTGGGGGGCAGAGGCAGGTGGATGTCTGTGAGATCAAGGCTATCCTGGTTCACATTGTGACTTCCAGGTGGGCTATGACTAGAGAGACACTTAAAAAACAACCAATGTAAGCTGAGCATAGGCCAGAGGAGCAAGCCAGCAAGGACCATTCCTCCATGGTCTTTGCCTCACTTCACGCTACCAGGGTCCTGCCCTAGCTTCCATTGATGAAAGACCCTATTATCAGCTAAAATAAACTCTTCCCCAAGTTGTTTTTGGTCAGTGTTTTATGACAGCAATAGAAAACTAAGTAATACAGAAACTGGTACTAGGATCACAGGGTAGTGCTGTGATGTACCTGATCATATCTGAGAGGACTGTAGCAGTTTTTAGAGTTTTAGACTTCAAAGGCCAGTGAGTTCTTGAAGCTCAATGCGATGCTCTGTAGGCAATTGGAAGATAATGCCGAGAGAAGTGAAAATGGTGGAGGCATGGCTTGTGAAGCAACAAAGGTATGCAAACACTACGAGGGCTGTTTGTGTGATATATTCTGAAATAAGAATTTTTAGAAATAACTTTTGTGATTTACTGGGATTATCAATCCTGGATAGCTGGGGCTGAAAAATCAGCCATGAGTAACTAGAGACCAGCATCACTGAGTGAAATCTTTTGGGAAGTATTTCCTTAGGATCCGCATACACAAGCTGTGGTCCAGATGGGGCCAAGGCTGCACCTCAAACTGGCAGAAGAATTTGGCAGTGTTACTTGTAGTCAAGGGATGAAGGGGTCATGGGAAGGATCTGAGCTGTGCACCACAAGCGGTTGGGAGAGGCCACTGGTGAAGGTGCAGTCTCAGTTGCAATGAAGCCCTCAGGACTGAAGAGGGTCATGGAGAGAATCTGAGGCTTGGCACGCTGAGACCAGGAGATGTCACTGGTGAAGGTGCCATCTCAATTGCAGAGGAGACCCCAGCATTTTGGAGATGCCAAGACCCTGGTATGACCAACCAAGGGCCGCAGCAGGTGTAGAGTACAGCCAGCCTGAGCCTACAAGACAAGGTGTGTGTGCTTTGGATGGTGAAGCCAGAATAGTGGAGTTGCCCAAGCTCGTTGGCGCACAGAAGACCATGAGTAAATCCCAGATGTCCAAAACTGAGCTACATTGCTGACTTTAGTTTTACTTAAGTATTCCCAAGTCTTCCCTTTTGAAATGAGACAGTATATAACTTGTTTGGGATTTTACAGGAGCCCACTGTTAAGAGTCTTTGAACATTTAAAGTGTGAGAATTCTCAAGACTGTGAGACTTTTAAAGTTGTACCGTACTTTATATTGTAATATTAACATCAGATCTTGGGGACAAGAAATGGAAAAGTTATGTTTAATAACTGAGCTTTGCACCATGAGAGGTCAGGAGAGGTCACTGCAATAGTGATGTGTTTGTCAAGTTGAGAAGGGTCAATTTTGCTGGAGAGCTTTAGTTGTCAGCTTGACACACCTGGGGGGGGGGCCTCAAATGAGGAATTTCTTCCATTGGATTGGCCTCTGGCCATGTCTGTGAGGCATTTTCCTGATTGATGAGCAGCGTCAGTGGGCCTAGCCCACTGTGGGCATTGACAATCCTGGGCAGGTGGTCCTAGGTTGTATAAGAAAGCAGGCCGATCACAGGCCAGGGGTGCAAGACAGTAAGCAGTATTCCTCCATGTTCTTTGCTTGAGCTCCTGCCTCCGGGTTCCTGCCCTCACTTCCCTTGGTGATGAACTGTGACCTGGGAGATAAGGTAAAATCAACACTTTCCTCTCCAAGTTGCTTTAGTCAATGTTTTTATCACATCAGTAGAAAGCTAATTAGGATATACAGTTTGTGTCATGGATGGAGAATGTCTCTGAAACTGTCCAACATGGAATCAACCCTGGGCCCATTTTATTGATTGTCTTTATATCTTGGCTCCAAGCATTCTGGATGAGCCATTTATAGCAGTTGAGTCTTGCCTATTTGTGGCTATTGTGTGCTCAGTTCATATGCACCTCAACAACTGTGCAGAGGATTGTTTTACTTATTTTCATAACCCCTGAGTTTCAGGACATCCCAAGTACATCCCTATAGGTTCACAAAATAATGAAATTCTGGCCATTTATATCAAGACTAGTTCTAATAACCACTGCCTACACTTATAAAATATTCCCTTGTTAGGCACTGTCTAAGGGATTCATGTGCATGAAGCAAAGCAACACTCACTGGCTCTAGTGGTGGGGTAAACTATTACTGTCGTCCCCATTTGACAGAGAGGCTGAGTCTTATTCAAGATCTCATTGCTGGTGTGTGATGGGACAATATCTGAACCCAGGTAATCTAATACTGGAGTGCTGGCTTTTAATTACTTTTTCCTCAAACAAAAGCACAGACAAAAGAAAAAACATAGTATTCCACACTCTCTACTCAATAATAGTCAATCCCTTGGCTTTTGATACCTTCTCTAATTTGGTTGTACCCTACATATTTCTCAGCCTATGGCACTGTTCAGCCAAGTTCATTCTACACTTTTCAAAACCCTCATCAGTAACATGATGTTCTTTCTGCTTTACCCCTCCCCTTACCCTCTTTCTGTGAAATTTTTCCCCAGTCCAGAAGGCCCATCAACTTCAGTTTGATCTCTAATGAGTCCATTCCTGAGATCTCAAATGGAAATAGATACATTCACTCTCGAACTCTTCCCAAATAGCTCTTTAAGGTTTGTTGTTGTTGTTGTTTTAGGGCACTTAGCATCTTTTATATGTTAAATTTTTCTACGTACATGGTAGGCATAGTCACTGAACTATAACCTCACTAAAGAAAACTGTTTGTCCTCTGCTCAATCATGGCTTCTTCTGGGTTTGTCTAAAAACAGTAATCCCAACACCCCTCAACACATCCCTCAGTCACCTACAACACATAAGCTAAGGTTATAATAGCATGGGACTCTGCCTTCCCTTCTAAGGAAGACAGTTTTAGGATGTTTCATCTCTTTATACCTCCAGCCTGGCATAGTCTCTTGCACATATGCTGAATGAATGAATGAATGAATGAATGAATGAATGAAGTGAAGCCTTTCCTGAATGCCTCCAACTATCAGCAATCCACCCTTTCTCTGAAAGACAGCAGCAATGTGCTCTTCCTTATGACCCTTGTTTTAATCATGTGCTACTCATCCATAGACAGATTTTAGCTCCCTTTCCAAACTTATTGCCTTAAAATTGGTTGGAATTATGTCCTAGAGGAGTTATGTCATAGTCTCCTCATCTGCCAGAATTCATGGTTCAGAAATGGGTTCCACAAATATTTTCTAAGAGATTCATCATAATGAATGTAGTCTGTTAAGGATGGACTGGGGGAACTCCTCCAGGGCCTGCCACACACTCTTGTACTGTAAGCAGACATCTTTTATCCCTAGCAGTTGGGACCTGAGAGGCAGTTCCCTGTTCTTTGCTTTGTCACTGTGGAAATTAGGAGAACAAACATCAACAACTTCTACAAGATTAGGACACTGATAAGAATGTACACAGAAAAAATATTTTCATGTAAAGTATTAGTTTTATACAATAGCTGTGTAAGTTCTAGAAAAATAAACTGCATTTATACCAATTATCCCATTTCTCTCACATCAGGTTTTAATGATTAAAGATTTAATTTTGTTGTCACAAGGTTAAAGGATAAAACATATTTATATCATAACAGAATGACAGGTTACAAACATACATATTTGTCTTTAAATTAATAATGTCTTATTCCTATGTCATCAACTGACAAATACATAAAAATAAACTTTCTCAGGAAAAAGTGACCTTCAAAACTGAGAACTTTGCAGAAAACACAAATCTAAGGTTTTATAGGAAAAAAAAAGAAATATCTAACTATTATATGTCCAACACTGTCCATTATCTGACTTATTTCTCTAAAAAAATCATGCACCCAGAGTTTGCACTGCTGATAAATATCTGAACTGTGATTTGTTTTTTTTAATTTTTATTATTTTTTACGTGTATGCGTGTATTGCCTGCCTGTAGGAAAGTGCACCCGTGTTGTGCAATGCCTGCGAGGACAGAAGAGGCCATCGTATCTCCTGGAACTGGAGTTACAGACAGTTGTTAGCTGCCATGTGGGTGCTGGGATTCAAAGCCGGGTCTTCTGCAAGAACAACCAGTGTTCTTAACTACTGAGCCATGTCTCTAGCCCCTGAACTGTAATTTGATCTGACCTCTTCTGTGTCCTCCCTTCAGTGTACCCATTTTCTAAAATATTCATTCCAAGTATACTGTTTACTGGAATTCCTGACTAGTACTATTTCAGCTTCTGTTTTACCCCCACAAACAGCATTCTAGATGCTATATGGGCCAGCTGCTGTATTGCCCATATTCATTCAATACATCTACGTCCACCTGTCATTCAGCTACCCTACTGTTAATAATCATCCAGTATTTCGCCTCACTTTATAGTTTAAACTCGCTAAGTTATACAAATTGGTCTTTAGATGTTTTACATATCCCCCAAGTACAGTTCTAATGGCCTGATAGCAGCAATGCTGTAGTGACAAGCCAAATGGCACAGGTTCCACTGGATCAATAACTCACTGGTGGCCTGCTGCCAAATCCGGAATCACCACTAGAAAATATGGAGTTCAGTTTTCTCTTGTTCTCAATGATTAATTAGACTTGTCGCTACACTGTCAGCAACACTATTCCTTGGCAGTGGTGATAATCTCTTCTAAAGAATCATAGCTCTCACAGTGAGTGTGCAAGCACCAGGTATGTACACAAGGAATCACTGCAAACATTTGTAAACATTTGCACACTGGAGAGAGCTTGTGAAAATGTGTGAAGTATTTAAGGACTAGAGTAGTCACTATCAGTTTTAAAAACACTACGCACTTATCAAAATGGCACTGTTAAATTATTTTAGATTAAATGAAAATGAAGGAATAATTAGGCATGTAATTATCCTTAAAAATGTTTGTAAAATTTGTAATTAGAGTTAATTGCTATAAAATACCATGTTGATTTGGAAAGCTGTTAACTAAATTGAAAATAAAGCAATGACATTGTGGATGCAGATTTCCTATGTTATCCAGGCACATGACTTATGGGAAAGCCCCACTTGATTTAGTGACCCAGCTCACCATAACACCCACTGAGCCAGCTGTGCATCCAGCCTAGCATTCTCTCATTGCACCTGTTCTTCTTTAGCACTTTGCCCCCCACACATGTGAGAGATCCTATTATTCCCGGTCCCCTAGCCCCATTTCATAGATCTCCTGTGATGGAGATGCCTAAAGAAACCGATTCATGGGATTAAAAAACAATGAAATAAAGCTGTGGAGGTGATCGGGCTTTCTAATTGGAATTCCATTGACACATGCCACGGGTGAATCACTCTACACTTGACCCGACTTCAAAGCATGTCACTTTTACTCACCATGGCCACAACTACCTCTAAATGCGAGCAGTTTCCAATTTTATTTTCTCCAAAATTTTATTAAAATATGAGGTATGTTATGACTATAGTATGAAAATGACTTTCAGAAAAATATGTCCTGAATACAAAAGGATAATGCGATTTCTTTGAAACCTTACATTACTGAAAAAAAACAATCTCAGTCATGGTCCGTGCAATGGTTTGTTGATATTATCAGTCTCTTATAGCTGCCCTTAAAAGGCAAGGTGGGTTTCTCATTTCTCATTTACTTGATTTGGGAGGAGAGATCATATAAATCATTCAGATAATTATTTTTCAAATATTCAAATGTACATGTACTTATATAATAAAATTCTAGTCTAGCCTATGTTTATTCATTTGAATGATCATTTCAATAGTATGAGTTACATTTAACATAAACTCCATGTATTTATTATTTTTCAGGGTTGAGTGCAATTTGATCTCCAAAATGTCTAAATATGTGTTTTGTGGCCAGTATAAAATTCAAAGACAAATGGCATAACGTGATTTCTCTAGCTCTCTAAGTCTCCTTATATATGTGAAAATGCTAGGGAAACACATGTATCACATTTGCTAGCAAAAGCTAGGCTTTGACAATTACCTCCCAGTAAACCCTGATACTTTTAGAAAGACTCTAAATGAGGGCACCTCTGTAAGCATGTACTTGTCTCTGCAAAATTAATGAATTTATGCATTCCATGAACCTTTCTTCGTTGTTCTGAGCAAACTGCTGAAATGTATGAGAAATAGTGCAACTCATGAAACCCTTACAGCAGGATTATGCAGTACATACTATCGTGATTTCTAATGCAGTAATTTGCCAAGTGTTCCATAGCTAGAAAGTGGGAGAGTCCCTCTGAAAATAATTTAGACAACAGACACCCTTTAGCTAATCTTTAGCTCAGAGAAGTGGTATTTGATAAGAATTCTTAGGCAAAGGGTCAGTCTCAGGGTACCATGGACACGTAGGATTATTTATTGGAACTTTAATTCCTACTGCATTGACAAGACATTACCACCTCTGTAAGGGACACTAAACATTCATAATCCCAATTACTCAATACCCCTTTTTCAAGGGCCTATAGAGACAGAAATTTGTATGACTTAACAGGATCCCAAGAGAGAATTTTTTTAAAGTCTGATTTAAATGCCAGTTTCTAGTTATTTTTGAAATTAATTCCAAATTCATTACCAGGACTCCAGCCTTACTATCCACCTAGGCTTGGCAGGTACCCATAGCTCAGAAAGAGGAGCAGCTTCCCTCAGGCCCAGGTCAGGTCACAAGCTCAAGAAGCTAAGATCTAGTGAGCACAAAGACGAAAAATCAGAGAGCGTGGACTCCAGGTTGTGAGAGTGAATCTAGAAAACACAGTTTATGTAATGACAGGAAATGGGCATAAAACCGATGGATGCTGGCCTCATTTCAGCCATCAGTACAATGCCAACTAAACTGCATCTTCTCTGTTCACCTCCTTAGTTCCCTACAGATCCAAAATATCTCTCCAACTGAAACAATAACCAAACAGAAAAAAAATCTGGTTAAAACAAGTCACTTAACTGAGAAGGTGACAATCCGTGAGCAATGCCAACTGTCTCCCTGGAAAGTCGGGCAGAATGCTGTAAAGCTGGTATCCTAACGCCGAGACAAGAAACAATTCAGATGAAATTAATCCAAGTTATTGGCTACTGTCTGCTAAATGTCATTAACAGAAGAACGGATAAAGAAAATATGGCATGTATGTACAATGCAGTTTTCTTCAGCCCTAAGGAAAAATAAAATGATGCTATTTGCAGGAAAATTAATGAACCAGAAATCATTGTGTTAAAGAAAATAAGCTAGATTCAGATAGTCAAGTAATGTATTTCCTGTCATAAGTGCAAACTATATCTAAATTTTCTTATATATACATATATACCTACATACAGAATATTTTAGCATATTTTCTATCCTAGAGAACATAGTCCTTATTCCTTATTGATACTGTACACTGTAAAATAGATTAAAATGTTTCAGAGAGTTGCAGGCTCTCAGAGCTATAAGACTTCACTGACATCTAATCCAACACCATTTTCTACTAACAAGGTGACCAAAGCCCTTGGCCAGGGTACACTGACAGTGACAATTCAAAGACTTTGGAATCTTAGGCTGGCTCACTATCTAGAGACTGTTAGTCAAGAAGGTGGCATTTGTCCTAAGTTTACCTTTTCTTCATTAGCAAAAATTATTTCCCTAGTGATGAATAAAGCCAAAAAACTGATCTTCCAATACTCTGTATAACAATGTCACCGTCAATTCACTTTTATATCATTTAGTCAAACTTATTAAAAGCATTTCATTTTATGCTAAAATACCTTATTTTTCACCTTGCTGAAATTGTTTTGTGTGTGTAGTGGGCTTGGGACCGATTATTTGATGTGTCTTCAACAATCAGTTTCAGCACAGAAAGAATGAGATGGCTAAAGGGCCAAATTAACTCAGAAGGTTTCTAGTTGAATGGAGTGACTGATTTCTGGAACAATCCACACATCTGGTAGGAACAATCAGATGCCTCATTAACACTCATATTAAACAAAAGAGTATCTGGGGTGTTACAGGCCACTGGTTGGTTATAGAACCTCTTTAGTCTATCATCTGTTTTCTGAGGAAAGAAGAGTCAGTAAAGGTCACTTAAATACAAATAGCCACCTGCCTGATACTCAGGAATGCATGGTAACTAAAAGGTCTTTAATAAAAAGATTCTCAGGAACTATCAACATGTGCTTCCCTAACACTCAGTTATCTGTACCAGAGAGAGATTTGGGTCAATGTGCTTTAATCCTTTTTGTTTCTTTAATTTTTCCCTTCAGTGGTTTGTTGGTGTTAAGCTGGAGATAGTTCTGTTCCACTCAGCAAAAAGTCAATATATAGATACCTATCAACTCTCTCTCTCTCTCTCTCTCTCTCTCTCTCTCTCAATCTCTCTCTCTCATTCTATATTTCCTGCATTCTTACATTCTTAACTCACTAGCCATTCCTACACAAGTCACTGAGCAAGGCTTTCCAAGAGGATACAACTTCTACTCTCAAAATGCTAGGGTACTGACAGAAGAGAACAAGTCACTGAAACAATGAAATTTTAATGTTTAAAGACATACCTTATCTAATATTAAGACAGACATTACATCTTAGTATGGACTTATATCTGTATTATTCATTACCAGAACACTGTGACTTGAATTTTGGTAGAAACTAACAGGCTACAGAGGAAGAGAGAGACTTCTGATATACTTCAACACTTGGAATCAGCGTTTAAGGATCTGGTTGGTTTGGTTTCGACACAGATCTCACCCTGTAGCCCATTCTGAGCTGGAACTCACTAAAAAGTCCAACCCAACATCAAATTTTAACTAGTCCTCCTGCCTCAATCTTCTAAGCACCAAGATTACAGACATAAACCACCATATCTAGCTAAGTATCTTATTAACTTTCATAATAGTTTTTTCTTTATTCCAGTATAATTTCACAATGGGTAGAAAAAAATCTCTATTTACCCAGAATAGCAAATCATTTGAATTGTTCAAAATATACTGCAGAGCATGAGATGGTATGGCTTTCTACCAAAAGACTTAAAGACATTATTCCAAATCTCTGACACACAGAAAATGCTTAAATATTTGACATAGCAATAAGAATCTTTATTAAAGAATTTGCATTGAGCCCAGAAAAATCTTTGTCCTTCCATACCCACCATATAGAGAAGATAACAAGCAAATTACTGAACCCAGCAGTTGAACAGGCAGAGTAAATGTCATTGGCATAAAAGTCATTTACTTTAAGAACCTCTAGCATGCAAGCACTCTACCAACCGAGCCATATTCCCCAATCTATGCTTTCCTTATTTGTCTAACTTCTGATGACTGAATTCTGAGTTTCCGTGTTCTTTAATGTTATATCAAAAAGCCTCTAATAAAAAAAAATGTATACAAGGGATTGGTGTGAATACAAGTATATCACACAGCACTTGTCAAAAACTTATTTTTGTAACAGGTGGAGGCTATTAAAGTTCCACAACTGGTCACATACAGAGACTATATGTCTGAGAGATGCCCAACCCTAAGTGACACATCTACCATGGAAACGCTACACCTAAGGCTCACAGAACATAGTGGGACAGGGGTAGAGAGAACACTGATGCATCCCTCAGCTGTTATGAGTGAAGCTTCCTTATACAACAGAGTACAAAGCACACAGAAGGCCAAAACTAGCCAAGTTTTAGAGAGTAAGAGACAGCAGAGTGCATGTCCCCGGATAAGACTCCAATATTAAACATCATCCACCCACGGATCAGGGACCATTGCAGAACAGGGGGTGGAAAGATTGTAAGGGGCAGGGTTGGTGCATGAATGTAAGGAAACAGGCTTTCAGGCAACTCAGAACTTATTCATATGAACTTGAAACAATGGTGGCAGAATGCACAAGATCCATGTGGACTCAATTAGACAAAAACTCATCATGGAACAAAAGAAAGGGGCAGCAGTCCTCAACCCTAGCCTAGAAATTACTGGCAACTGATTACTGCTGGGAGAGGGAGAGTAGATCTTTAAGGGAGAAAACCTAGAAAGACTGACTAGAGTCTAGTGGATTAACTTGCACTGAAGGACATCAGGGTACAAATGCTTGCCTAGAAAGGACTTAACATATGAAAGAATGCATGAAATCCAGTGGGGGAATCAATGGGAGGTACAGATGGGGGAGGGGTTCTAAATTTAATTAATATCTATTATATGAAATGCACAAAATCCAATAAATATTAAACATATATTCACTTCAAGAAAAGAAAAGGAAAGGAAAAGATAAAGGAAAAAGAAACTCTGAACAAACTCTGGAGGCTTCATTTCTTCCATCTCTTCCTCTTGACCATGGTGTTGACAACGTTTTGACACATTAGTATTGACTACACTAAGATGGGAATAGAAGAACTTGCTGAGGACTTTGTTTTGTGCTTGTAGAAGGGATGACAGAGATGAATTTGAAATGAGTCTTGAAGGAAAGGACAAGTTTTGAACAGATAAAGTGAGGAAAAGGAGCCCAGTGGCCAAACAGCGGCACATGAAGTGAAAGTGAGAAAAAAAACTGAAGGAGTTTGGGGTGGGGGGAGCCCGGACAAGAGGAGCCCACACCTCCAGATCACGAGCCCTGGTAAGCCCAGAAGAGCATCTGGCTGATAGTTCTCCTTAGGGGGCTACTTCAGTGGCCTATGACCAAGGAACGCAGGAAGAGAGATGAGAGGACGGTATGCAAAACTGAAGTAACATTTGCAAACATCTCTCTCCCTTTGACCAAGTTCCTCTCCTAAAATTGTTTCGGCCTCCTTTGTCTTTCATATTGCCTATACTATGTATTAGGAGAGTCTGTGGGCAGATGTGGACAGAGCTGTCTGAGATCCTGCAGAGACCCAAATAACGGAGCTGTGCAAACAAAGCACTCTGAAAGTCCTTAATCCCAACAAGTTTAATAATATTCACAAATACAAATTTCAATGAAACTTGAAAAGCCAAAAAAAAATCCTGCTATATTAATGAAAAGCATTAGTGGACTGCAATAAGATTTCATTTAATTTTTTTAGGAAGCTTTTAATGCCCTGCATTAAGTACAAAGCTAATCTTGTTTCCTCTCCAATTCTACCTTAGTGAATAGTTTATCCAGCCCTAGACAGACACTGAAGCCCTTTCACAAATTATTCTTCCAGGAAAACCAGGTGACGCTGTCAGGACTTATTACTGGGAATAACAATGATGACTTCACAGATGTACTCTTCAATCATTTAAAGATTTTTATAATCAATGAAAATATTATAGAGATTTGTCTATGGAATGATTTTTTTTAAATGCACTGTGGAGTAAATCAAGCTGATTATCACACTCATTCTTGCTTACATATTTACCAATTTTATGAAAGAACACTTAAAAGGTAGTTTCTTGGTAATTTGTAAATATATTATTATTAAGTGTACTTACTGTGTAGATCTCCAAGACCTATTTTTCCTAACGAAAACTTTGTGCCCTTTGACCATGGATTCCCCAGCCTCGGGCACCAACCATTCTATTCTCTATACCCCAGAGTTCAAAATTTTTAAGATTCTACTTGTGAGATTATGGAATTTTTGTCTCTCAACTAATGCTATGTGCTTCAGGCCCATCCATGTTATGATAGGATTTCCTTCATTTTAAGGAGAAATAGTATTATTATTGTGTGTTTGTGTGTGGAATATTTTCTTCATTCATTCACTGATGGTTAGGACATGTTTTTGTCATTTTTAGTTTTATCATTTTTATCAGTTTAGTATATGTATGTGCACACATGGCACACGCGCACATACACAGGCTCTTGTGCCTGGATACCAGGAGATAATTTGCTGGGAATCAGTTCTCTCCTACAATGCGGGTGCAGGGATCAAATTCAGATTGTCATACTTATTGGCACCTTTACATGGTAAGCCATCTTGCCAGGCCTATGAGGTATTTAAGCTGCAAAACTTAAAACACCTGCCAAGTAGTTACTCAAATATTTTGCTTTTTCTTTCCGTCACTTGCATCTCGTCCTATTATTCCTATAATTTATGAATTTGAATCTCCTCCTCCCCTATGCTCAAGGTGGATATTGTGTCCTTCCCTCATCGTTGGTGACTGGGCCATTTACTGAGCCTCAAATTGTCCCTGTCTTCTGGGTCCTTGAGGCTTCCTTGGAAAAATCAATACCAAACTCATCGCACCGGCACCTGTGTGCTTTCAAATCAGATTTTGCACTACAAGCTGGGATAACTTTTCCTCTTTTATTTTACAAATTGGGCCACTTTACTTAGATTCAGGTTGCAAAAAGCAAAAATGCACCACAAAACCTTCCCAACTTCATGTTGTCCAGGAAAATTAGAATGATTTTAGAAACTCTTCACTGTCGAAGTTTTAAATTCTTGCAAAAAAGCAGCTTGAGTTGTGTATAGAGTTCACAACTGGTCATACACAGTATATATAACAGAGATATCCAGTCCCAAGAGACATATCTACAGTGGAACAGCTACACCTAAGACTATTGTAACGTAGTGGACCAGGGGGTAGAGAAGATACTAAAACAGCCCTCAGTTGTCACCAGCGAAGCTTTCTCATGTAACAGTGTGATGCACACAGAAGGCCACAACTGACCAAGTTTTAGAAAATAAGAAACTGCAGGATGTGTGTCCCTGGATAGGACTCTTATATTAAACCTCACCTGCCCATGGATCAGGCATCACTCAGAAAAAGGGGTAAGAGCCACGGTTGGTCCACGAACATAGGGAAATAGACACTTTCAGACCACTGGGCATTTGCTGGTATGAACTTTCAACAATGGTGACAACATGCATATGACCCATGCTGACTCAATCATAGAACGAGGGAGATGGGAAGCAAGCTCCAACCTTTGCTGAGGAACTATTGGCAAATGATTACTGTGGAGTAAAGGACAGTATCTCTCTTTTTTTATTTTATGTGTATGAATGTATTGCCAGCATGTATGTGAGTGCACCCATATCGTGCAATTCCATGGAGGTCAGAAAAGGTCTTTGGATTCCCCTGGAATTGGAGTTAAGGACAGTTCATAGCTACCATGTGTGTGCTGGAAATCAAACTCAGGTCCTCTGCAAAAGCAGTCAATGCTCGCAACCACTGAGCTATCTCTCCAGCTCAAGTATCTCTTTAAGGGAGTAACTCTAAGTAGGCTGACTAGACTCCAGTGGATGAACTTGCACCAAGGGACACCTGGGTATAAATGCTTCAGCAGATAGGCTTTAACATAAATGACAGAATGCCTGAAATCCAGTGGGGGGGGCTGGTTCTAAATTTTTAAAGATCTATTATATGATATGCACAAAACCTCAATATATACATAAAAAGCTTTCAATTCTTTTCCCAATGGTTATTTGGGATATAATACCTGAACAACTGGTTCAGTCTAAAATGTTGTAGTGTCATCATATGAAGGCTGTTTCATAATGGAAAACCACCTTTTTATACTCATGCAAAGTGACTAATTCCATGAACTCAGCAGGTGTCTAACTCAATGGAACAACCCTTATCTTTACATGATATATCAAAAGGTATGCAAATTTTATTCAAAATTAGAAACACATGACACATTTTAGAAAGAACGTACATATGTATTTTCTTACTTGCTCACACTAGTCTGTGGTGTAGGACAGAATAGATCTTACCTTTCCCATTGTACAGATTAAAAACTGGTAATGAAGACCACTCAGCTACTCAGAGTGGAATATAATCAATGCTTTCTGCTTTCCATATGAGCAGAAATGCTGGGACTGGACAGAGTGAGGCAGAGTACTTACCTAGCAATCAAATGTACGGTGTTTTGCTGTCTGAATAAAATGATACAAGTTATGTTGGGGTATGGTTGATTAGCTTCGAAAGAGATTAAGAATTTGAATAGAAACAGGAAGAGCTCTATTCCACCCTCAGATCAAGTATTTATTAATGTCATTAAAGAGAAGCTGAATAAAGTATTTTGTCTGGCTATGGCTTCATTTTCTCTAAAAAAAAAAGAAGCATATTTCCCTGAATAGGACAAATTTTAAGTTCATATTTTTTAGTAATTTTTCAGTAAAACCCAAAGTTTTCTTCTGAGGTAGTGGTTAATATTTTACATTCTATTCTATTTTTTTATTTGTAAAAGTTTGAAATGCCCTTTAACTGAATAACGCATGGCCATCCATAGTACACTCTGCTCTCTGCCACATTGTCAGAAAGTGTAGCAATCTCCAGAGCAGGGATGGGATGTGGCCTATGAGGCCAGGGCACCCACCAAGAGCCTAGCCAGAGGAATTTTGTCGGTCAATTCTGCCTCTTCAAAAAGAAGGAAGCTCTTACGAAGGTGCTGGGAGCCATCCTGTACCAAAGCCAATCAAGATAAAGTATCAAAGCCAATTTCCCTCCTGTCCAATGCTCACAAGGATTGTGTTATTATGCATGAATAGACACCCCAGAAATCAATGCACATCAACCTGATTACTTATCAGTCCAAACACTCCAAATTACAAAAAAGTAGAAAATTTGGTCCCTTCTAACCTTTATGTAGATAAAATTTTATTGCACATATAATTTTTCCTATCAAGAAACAGTCTTTCAGTCCTCTTGGAACTCCCTCATATGATCTTACAGCAATGACGTCAGCATGAGTAAGTCCCATGCAAAGTCGATCAGACAAAAACCCAGCACAGAACTGGGGAAACTGGCAGCAAAGCACAACCTTAGCAGAAGAACTATTGGCAGCTGATTACTGCTGGGTGAGGGAGAGATGGTCGTCTTTAAGGGAGTGACTACAGATAGGCTAACTAGACTCCAGTGGATGAACTTGCACCGAGGGACATCTGGATACACAAATGTGACTCAATAGGCCTTAAGATATATAAGACACAATGCACGAAATCCAGTGTGAGGGGCAATATAGATGGTGCCGATGGGTGAAGGGGTACAAAGATGATTAAGATATTTTGTATGAAATACACAAAAAATTACAAAATACAAAACCAAAAATATGTTTCTCTATTTGCTATTTAATCAGAACCTCTGTGGTACTTTACAATTCTATCAAGTTTCTGCTCTCCCACCATTTCACCCAATACTTTTGGTGTGTGCAGACCATCCCTGTCTAAGTCAATCATCACACTGATGTTTTCTGGGGTTATATACTAATTCTGTCAGTCCTTATATATACTGTTATTTTATAAAGGAGTTCTTTACTTCTCTATCAGGTTTTTAAAATCGCTGAACTCAAGGATTCTTTTATTCAATGTTTTATATTTATTATATTTTATGATAAAACTGAACTAAATTGCCATTTGTAACAGCGCAATCCTCCAGAAGCTGAACCACTCTGGACATTTCCAGTTAAGTGATACTCAACTTGTGTTTATCATTGTGCCTTCTCTTGTCCTCAGTCTTGACTGGGATGCTAAGAGATGGTGGAAATCTTCTTCACCAATGAGGTCATTGCTGAATTTGCAGCCTTCCTTCACTCACAGGGTTGGTAACTCTTTGGATTTTTTATTTTTGAGAAAGTAACATGTAACCTAGGATGGTCTTAATCGCTGTGGAGTATAGGAAGAATGACCTTGCAGCTTCTGACATTCCCGTACATCCCTCTTCAGTGATGGGATTACTGATATGCCCCACCGCAAGTGATTTTACCAAATCTGCTAACTCTTCTTTGGTCTGGTAACATAGTAGGGATTTCTGTCAGTATGAAAGTAGCTTGAGAAAACCCTGACACCAACCTGAACTAGGTTTGATCAAAGGCAGCTATAGGTACCTGCACCATTTGTCCCTAGCAAACTAGCTCAAGAACCCCAACTCCAGACCCTCTCACACAAAACTATTTTCACTTACATTCAGATTTCTGTGTGCATCAGCTGGCTCTCTTGTGTGAAATTCTTGCGGAATGTCAAGGCTCAAGAATTATTCACAAACTCCCTTAGGTTTGTATGCAGTTGCTCAGTTGGCATCTTTAACCTCTATATCAAGCCCTGCTCTGGGTCTAGATCTTTACTTGTCCTCCATGAGACAAGTTACACAACAGCTGAAAGTCTTTGATCTGAGCCAGAGACGAGACCTCAGCTCTTCGCAGTTGTTTTACATGCCTATAGTCCCTTATACTGCCTGAACCTGGTACAAAAACCTTGGGTGCTAACAACTAAAATGGTGCAAATATACTCGAGGTACATCACATTCTGCATTTCAACACAACACAGTAAGCCCCCTCCCATTGCAAGAGATGTGCAATGAACTGCACTATACATGTTAAGCAGGAAACAAAGAGCCTTCTCAAGAATACTTCCTCCAAAAAAGCTGCATCCTTATCCTTCTGTCACTCATAAACACGTTAGCAATCTTCAATATCACCAAGTCTGTACAGTAGTAACAACCCTTTAACATTCTACCAACTGCAAGGTTTAAAAGAGGTGGATGGAATGAAGCCCCTAGTGTTTCTTATGGGAAATGACTTCTTTAACATCACTCCTTTCTCTTTGTCTAGTAGTCCAAGCACTAAGTGCAGTCATTCGCTCCTTATCTTCACAACATAGTATATGAATAACCTCAGATAAATCTGGCTCTGTGATGTCCTTGATAAAGATCCAATTGTTTCCTTTTTGCAAATATTTGAATATTATATAAGTGTATCATAGACTTGGAAGGCTCTTTTGTAGAAATGTTCACCCTACTCAAACTGGGTAGTGTATAGTAGAACAAGTCAAACGCTTTGTTATTCTGGGTAAATGAAAATTTTTTCACCACTCTGAAATCAAAGCATAATAAAAATAAAAATGTCCTTTTCAGAGAGGCTGACAACACTGTCACTTTCATTTTTATCTTTAAGCCACAACTTCAAGTGTTAGAACTTACCAGAGCTTTCTCAGATCCCTCTGTAATCCAGATGTCTCTTCTTCACATGTAACCATCAAAATGATCTAGTAATGCATAGTAATGACATCTTTTCTGATATAAATGTCGATCTATAACTCTCTATACATCACTCTCTAACCTAAGGACCAAGAAAGCATCTTTGACATATTCACTAAGATGCTGTCAGTTCAAAGTTACATCAACTGCTTTCCACTTGAGTACTGGGGAGAGATAATATAGAAATTTTCAGTTTACATGTATGTGAACACGTATCAGGTTATAGATATATTATGTAAATGTACCCTCTGATTATGAAGGATTTCAGTAAATGATTTAAATATTTCATTTATGTCTTTGCTTGCAAAGGAGACCCATCCTTCAACAGAGGAGGAAACTATATAGGGAAAGAAAAATAGTCTACTTGAGTCTACCAAGCAGGGTATGGGAAAAAGATTTTCCCTTCCTATCTACTAGTATATACAATTCTTAACCACAAATATCAAATAATTGACTTAATTATTCTCACTTTGCCAAGAGGAAATTCATTTGCTTTAATATTTAGACCATTGGCTCTTCTAGAAACCCCACAAGTATACCCTATAATTCAAGCTAAGTGCCCGACATATTAAAATAAATGTGTAATTGGTGGCTTTTAAAAAATACTTAACACTAAACTTTTTCATGAGCTCATCTAATTTAAATCATAATATACAAAAAATTACTAATGTACTTTCATAGTACACAGTTCTCCTGGGAAAGCCTTCCAAATGTAATCTATAGCTCCAGTTTACTTATCACAAAATAGATCAGGAATTATCTACTCATATAAAGGTTTAGTACGGTAAAATTAAGTTGATTCATTAGGCCTAATCAGGGCTGAGGAGCAGACAGAGACCCACTGACCATTTTGTCAATGTAGAAAGGATAGTTTGAAATAAAGTACATAACTGCTCACTATCTCCCATCAGGAATGGAAAGTATTGCCAAGAAGATCTAGAAATTGTCTCTCCAGAGCATTCTGTGGCTTTGTTGATGTGCTGTTTTCACCTCTACATTAGATGTTATTGCAAAAACGTTGCAGACATTTATAGAGCCTCTGGAAGCACCTATAAGCATTTTTACATACCTTACAGCCATCTGCTGCTCCCTGAATTCCTCAAACCCTCCCTTGTGCGCTTTTTCTCATTTATATCAAAAAATGTGAGCTTATAATCTAAGGAAGATGTTCTTTTCCTTAGTGACAACTCTGAACGCCCTTTTGGGCTGTAAGAAATCTTCTATAGGAGTGTGAAATAGATAGGACCCTTGGCATTTGTTCTCCAATCCCTGCTGCTCCAAACAATTGTGCTAGTGATTCTATCCCAGGTGCTCACAGAATTTTTCCTGGCTATACTGCTCTCTTCCCAATCCTCTAACACCATCTCCTTTTCAGCCACTTCTCTCCATGCCTGGACTCAAACCTCTTAACAATGACTATCCTGCTAAGGTTTTTCAGATATCAAAGTAACTCAATGTCTGGCTCTAAGAATTTCTGGAATACCTGGTCCACAGTAATGGGCAGCCTCACCGCTGTAGCCAGTGAGGTCTCCTGGACTCAGGCCGAGAGCTGTAACCAAGACTCTATGCTTCGGGAGGATTAAACAATATTTTAAATATGTATCAGCATTTGCGGCTCTCAAGGTACTTCCACAGAAATTTCCATTTGGGCCTAGCCGTTATCTGTATTTGGAGGCAAAGAGGACAAGAGTAATGTCACATATTCCACAGATGAAAAAATAAAGACTCAGAAGAATCCCTGGGTGATATCATGAACCACTGAGAAGTCAATATGAAATGTGGCTGCATAATCAAACAATTCTTACTAACACCAACTATTGCTCCTATCAATAGCAACAATGGCGATAGTAGCTTAAACAAATAGCCAGATTTAGTGCACAATGTCAGACAGGCAGAGCCTCAATTTTAATTTTGCAACTTCAGTTAATTGTTCACTAACAAGTGTCTCCTTTGGAACAGCATCCACTCCATAATTTGTGAGACCTAGTGCCACAGACAAATATGGGGCTGTGGGTTCCAAATCTATTTCAGCTTCAAGACGGTGACAGCATTAAACTAAGCATGAAGCCTGTCTAAACCTGTGAAAGAGCCCAGGAAGCTGGCCATCAAGAAAGCCTGAAGTCTAAGTATAATATTTAACTGTAGAGAGAGTTGTTGTTCATCTCAGTTTATGAAAAACTTTGAATGGTACCTGTTACATATATATCTCCTGTGTCATTAAGAGCACCATTAGAATCAGAGGTATGTGTCACAAGTTCTGGATGACAAATCTTTTTAGTTCAATGATGCTTGAGAATATACTTCCTGTACAACTCTGATGTATCTCTCTGGCTTTCTCAGATACTATGTAAAACAAATGAAAAGCAGCTCGACCTCCACTACTTCCCCTTTTAGGCCCTTAGTGTCAGTGATGCTAAAACTACACTTAAGCCACGACACAAAAACGGGCTTCCTTCAAGAATTATTCTTTTTTAATTTATTTATTTAATTGGTAGATGTGAAAAACATTACCATTGAAATCTACCTGATGACTTTATATCCATGCTCAGATGCTAAGGAGCTCAGAAAGTAATCGACTGTGACTAGTAATAATCAGATATATAGAGATTAGAAATGCATATGCATCTTAGTGTCAGTTGTATGAAAAATGAATTTTTCTGTATGAAACTATTTTAATAATGAAATGGAGATCTTTTTCAAAGTTTAAAACCTCATTTAATTTTATGTCTTATAGGGTTTATACGGAGTACAATATTGTATAACTGTATTAATTCAACTGTAAACCTAATAATTTACAGCCAATTTTGAAAGAGAAGCATCTTAGCTCTAGAAATTGTTATTGAATATGTCAATGCTGTGGTAATGAAATGCCCCTTCTAATCATTTGGTTATTAATTAAATAATTAAAAACTAATAATAATAATTAGTAGATGTGAAAAACATTACCATTGAAATCTACCCGATGACTTTATATCCATGCTCAGATGCC
>NW_008358534.1:2924477-2925777 GCF_000622305.1 Nannospalax galili
TTTATACTGAATACAATATTGTATAACTGTAATAATTCAACTGTAAACCTTTGCATTTACAGCCAATTTTGAAAGAGTTGCATCTTAGCTCAAAAAACTGTTATTGAATATGACAATGCTGTTGTAATGAAATGCTTCTAAGTATGTGGTTATTAAATAAATAATAAACTGAGAAAAAACTGCTATTTCAACTGTAAAACATAAACCTCCTAACTGATGGCAGAACCGATCACGAGTCCTAATTATTTTCACTGGAACTAGATTGTTTGCCAGCACCAAAATAGTTTTATACTGGTAAGACAAGTGTACAGTAATAGTATATGATTTCTTTCAGATAAAGTATGTCCCTCAAACTAAAGCCTTTTTCTCAGATTTGAAATACCTTGCCAATTAAACCAAATCATTTCATCTTATAAATAACTTATTTTCTACCTTGCACCAAAAAATAAAATGTTAGCTGGTAAACTAGTTTTCAGAAACATATACCCTTTCACAGGATAAAATACAATTGAAAAATTTGATTCTATAGGCTAACAAAATTCATGGATTTTGAAATATTATGTGTGATTAATCATTACTCAGCACCAATGTTCTGAAAACACATTCATTTATTTTTACCAAAGGAAATTATGCCTGGAATCAGATTCATTGATTTGTTATTTACAAGGACAGTTATATATTACATTGTTTAATTTAAAATTAAATTAAGGAATTAATTTTATTTCTGGTATGTAAATGGGTAAAAACATCATTATTATTTCAATCTCATATTTACCTTCTAAGTTATCTAGCAATAGTATTCCTTAATTTGACTTCTCTGTGGTTTTGAAATGATCCTAAAAACGTACTGTTTTATTTTTCATTAAAAAATTAAGTCTGATGCTTTTAAAGTAAATCTGATTTGACTAATTAGCTTGACACGAACAGTACCTTTTCCAGTTAAATTATAATTGAGTATTTTCAATGATTATAATCTGCAGCTTCAAATTTTTATACTTATTAAGTTTAAAATAAAAAATGTTTCATTAAAATTGTTCATTATGGGCCGGGCATGGTGGCGCACGCCTTTAATCCCAGCACTTGGGAGGCAGAGGCAGGCAGATCTCTGTGAGTTCAAGGCCAGCCTGGTCTACATAGTGAGTTCCAGAACAGCTGGGGCTACAGGGAGACCATGTCTCCAAAAGGCCAAAAAAATTGTTTATTATAATATAATATCATAAAATCTAATGTATTTAATGGAATAATGAATATATAATAAGTGGTACAAAAGTACATTAAGTCCAATAGTCATTTAGTATTG
>NW_008358534.1:2926204-2970688 GCF_000622305.1 Nannospalax galili
AGGCGATACCTTCTTTTGAGTTGTTGGCCAGGGTGGCCAAAGGGACTCCCAAATAGTAACCCAGCATAGAACTGGGAAAATAAACAGCAGACCCCAATCTTATCTAAAGGCATATTGACAACTGATTGCTGCTAGATGAGGAACAGCTGACCTCCCTAAAACAAAGACCTCTAGATAGGCTGACTAGATTCACCAGATGGAAAAGTAGTGGGGAATGGCTGGGGGTGCCGAGAACACAGCAGACAGTAGCAGGGATATCACAGTATAAGGGCTCTAGTGGGGGGAGGGAGGCTATGGGAAGTTGCTACCTGAGAAATGGGTGTATATTTGCTCCTCAATAAGTAGTAGATGTGAAAAACATTACCATTGAAATCTACCTGATGACTTTATATCCATGCTCAGGTGTCAAGGAGCTCAGAAAGTAACTGACGGTGGCTAATAATAATGAGAGATATAGAGATTAGAAACACATGTGCAAACATCTTAGCGTTAATTACATTAAAAATGAATTTTTCTGTATGAAACTGTATTTTAATAATGAAGTCAAGATCTTTTTAAAGGTTAAAACCTCATTTAATTTTATGCCTTATAGGGTTTGTACTGAGTACAATATTGTATAACTGTAATAATTCAACTAGATGCATCTTAGCGCTGGAAGTTGTTATTGAATATGTCAATGCTGTTGTAATGAAATGCTTCTTGTAATTATGTTGTTATTAAATAATTTTTTAAAAAATTAAAAATTCTTCAAAGCAAAAAACTTTTTTAGTTCAAGATTTTTGTTTCTATGGCTCTTTCATTTTTGTGTGTGTGTATGTTATACACAGGTTTCACGATGACATTTTCATCCATGTATTTATTGTAAATTAATTGTATTTGCCCTCTCATTATCCTCTCTTGCTCCTTCCATTCCTGCTGATCCCCTTCTACTTCACAAAAATTCAACCATCTCCTTTCACATATTAAAAAACCTTTTCTGAAAGACTGCCAGAGTCTGTAGCCCAGGCTGGTCTGCAACTAAAAATATTCCTACCGTTGGCATCCGGGTGCTGGAATTATAGGCATATACCACTACTTCTGTATAAAATATTTTTTCCCACTATCTTCTTTAAAATAATGATAGGTCATTATTTGGTTTTTGGTAATTCCATTCTAATCTAATTACGTATGTGAACAAAGCTACTTCATTTCTCAAATCAGTAAAAAAAGAAATGTTTACAGGGCTAGGGTAGGGCAGTACCCCAATGGCAGAGCAGCTTCCTAGTATGTGCAAGGTCCTAAATTCAATCCTCAGTACCACAAAACAAAGAGGTGGTGGAATGGTACATTAGAAATAACAGTAATCCTCAAAGCTGTGAACCAATTTGGAGAAAATACAATTATATTCACTTAAGAGATTTATAGACAATTCTTTTTTTACTGATTATGTCCCAAAATATGTAATATTTTATAGGCTTCAGATCAAATGTGTAGTAATATTTTAATGATAAAATTTTAATACTTAGAGAGGTGGAGTCACAGAAAATTCATTTCTGTCCCCATAGACTTTCTGTAAAGATACATGGTAGGGTGGCATGGTTATTTCAAGGCAATAGAAATACCAGGTAAAGTTTCTTACTGCTAAAGACAATTTTGTTACTTTTTCTATTAAATAAATAAATGCTGAGTATCAAGTTAGTATGGTGTTTTGTTTCATTGAATACAAAGTGTGACTAAATAATTTTATTTAAAAGCGTGAGTACTCACAATATGCTAGAAATGATGACTTTGAACGTATTTAAACTTCTAATCAATTTCAGATGCTAACTAGAAGGCAAATGTGTGGTGATGTACAATACTTTTAAAATGGATTTAGGTGGAAAATAGAAAGTGGGAACACTTGCTGAAGAACAGTCTCAGTAAAATCCAAAAGGAAAATGGGGATAGGAGCATTTGAGTAAAATTATAATTGCATTTAATTATGTTTTATTTCAGGATGCAGAAAAATTTACTATAATATAATGCATTCTACCTTATTCATTAGGAAAGCTACACAACTTTTCAATGTATTCAATATTTGGGGACAATTGTGGTGATGCACAAATGCTGTACTTACTCAGTGTGGTCAATAGGTGGCAAAAGCATACTGCACATCAAGTCCTTTCTCCATATTCCACTCTGTGCCCCAGTCCTCCTATAGAAAAGAACAGGTTACTAAAGACAGTAATAGTATCAAGAACAGGAAAAATATTTGGGGACTTCCCTTCTGCTAGGGACAGTAACAAACGAATGCCTTCTGAGAATTTCAGAAATTACCTTATTTCTGAATATAATCTATTCTTTGTCAATAAGTTGATCTTTATTGTTATATTTACAAATACCATGACAAACTCATTTGATGATAAAAACAAATCTTATATAGATAATAAGTATGTATCTAACCAAACAGAAATCAGCAGTGACTGCATGTATCACATACTGAGCACAAGGCTAAGCCTTCCATTTCACAAAGTCTTCTAAGAACTCTGAAAGGTAAGTGCAAAGAATAACAGGTAACAAAGCAAATAAAGACTCATCACAGAGCCCACTAGAGAGAGCACTGGGGAAATGATTTATTTTATATTCAATTAAAATAGTTACTGACTGAAGTACGACATTTCAATAGTGAGTAGGTGTGCCTATGTATCTTGCTTCATTTGGCTGCAAGTTTTGCTTCCTGAAGTATCTCTGAACACGCTAGAGTGTACCTCCACATCATGCTTTCTGAGTACTGTAAAGCCCTTCAAATACTCTATGACTAGCCCGGGTATTATGAGGCATGGATATGAAATGTATGGCATGTTAATACCATGTGTTGTGGATGTCATTTCCTTAAGTATTACATTTACCATTATTATGGTATTTGCCCAGGGCAGGAGTCAATGAATTTGACGAGGTGAGCCTGCACCTGAAGAGATGACTTTCCAGATCATGTACTACTGCAAAGATAGATATGACAAAGCAGGGCTGGTGAGCTGGTGAAGCGAAGCAAGCCTGAGCGTGGTAGAGGAAACCTGTGGCAAAGGAGGACTTTTATATACAGGGTTGGTTTTGGAGTTTAGAGTGACAAGTGTTTGTGTATGCCTGTCTGTGTGATAGTCATGATTTCCTGGCATATATTGGCATTTCTATGCTCCTACATACATTACATATCTGATTCTTCACATGTGGAAGTACATGTGCATGTGCGTGCACAATCATGAGTCCTAAAGGTACTTTAGAGATGTTCCTGGTAATTTCCACATCCATGTTGACAAGGTACATAGTCCACTGTGGGGTGATTACAGCCATTTTCTCTTGAGGAGGCTCATAACAAATGTGCATTAAAATCCATAATTTTGTTTTCAAAGTATTTGTACATCCATGTACAGAACAGGGTGGATATCCCTTTCCACATGTGAAATCTTCATCTGTCTGGGTGCATGCAGTTGTGCTTGTAGTATCAAGTCCTCCATTCCTCAACATACCCATGATGGCACGTGAATATCCGTGTGCGCATTCCTCTATTTTATGTGCATTTGGAATTCGGTCCTCATTGTAAGCTCCAGAGAATATATGTACATCGTTCTGATATAGAGGTACACACGGCAATGACTATATTCTAATGTATTAACATGCAAGGATACTTGTCACTTCATATATGCAATTAGGATTCTGTACATGTCTGTTTATGGATTTTATGTCTGTAATTATATTTGTATTCCAAACAGTTATCTGTACATGAGTTCTTGTGTAAGAGACGGAATATGCATCTGTGTAGACATGTTCTGCTATCCATGTTAATCTGGCAATGCAAATGGGTGTCCATAGGCTATGTGGGCACGACAAATTTTCTTGCCTGTCATTCTCCTTTGTCCATTTGTTTCACGTGTGTGTTTCAACGCTTGTTGATGTATTGATCCATTTCATTCATGGATGTCCATATGACCATCTGCATATATTTGTAAGCTTGTCTCTGAAGACAAAAGTGACTACATACAATTTAACATAGTTTTATCACTCTGAATCGATGTTAGGCACATGTGTAGATCTTATGGTTTCCAGGCAAGTGAGGATGAAATATGGTTTGCAATTATGGATGTCCAGGGAATATGTGCCTCTGTCGATGGATCTTCTTTGTGCAGACTTCTGCTTTATGTACGCACATCTACATTAGTACCTATACATGTCTATGTACAAATGCGTCCTAAGTGTAAATCTGTGAAGACATGTTATATGCTCTCAGTGTAGGTGCACACGTTTCTGTGACTCTGAGAACAGACTAATACACAGGCTTCTTGAGTATCTGCGTTTCTCTGCGCTCTTATAAGTACACACTTATGGGGCACTATGTGTAAGCTGATGTGTGCCGCGTGTTTATAAAGCTGTTTGTATGCTTATGTGAAAGCTGCTATGCCCACCTCCGGATATGGATACAGGTGCAACTGTGTCTGTGCACAGGCTCCTATGTGCCTTTGTATCTGTTTCCGGACACCGAGGTACCACAGCATATTCCTGTTGTATTTCTGAGTGAGTCACTGTGAGAATTTGTGTTTGTCTGTAGACATTTTGTGTGTACTTATGAATTTGTATTTTTGTATGTGTATTTTTATGTCTCAAATATTTACATGCAAGTTTATCTCTAATGTAACTATATAACCTCTATAAACGTTACCAAATGCAAACCCATGTAGAAATCTCTTCTTGAATCCATATATGTTTTATTGGTGTGTGCAACTGTTAAAGCTTTAGATATGATCTTCCTAGATATTTATGTGGGAGACTAGATGGCATCTAAATGCACATCTTTGCACAAAATCATATCTGGGATAAAGAGTCCTTTCATAGAGTTTAGTGGGCACAGTCCCATAAGGATTCTCTGTCCCTCCCTCTCAGCCAGTGAGTGCATATGAACATCTACAGGAGTTTATCTGTATTCCTTGCAGTTCTAGCTGTCAGTCCTTATGAAGTATCAAGAGGCTGTGTGTAGGTACTACATGATGTAGGTTAGACCAGTAATTGTGATTTAACACTGACATGAGGAATGTCTCGATGTAGCAAACGTCTGTGTGTGTAGTATGTTATGTGCACAGTGAGACATTTAATGCATGTTTCCAATACATTTGTGTTCATGAAGCACCTCGTTATTTAAGGAAGCCAGTATTTCACTGGACCAGTACACATGGGTATTGAGAAGAATCTGTATTCTTTGATAGGCCATGTTTCCTTTTGCTGTGTGCAGTGACTTCTTTATTTGAGAAATATATGTGTTATGGATTATTTCAAAGATTTTTGTCTGAGTTGTTTGTGTTGTGGAGCCAGTGTGGTAGTCCAGGCTTAAAATATTTATGAGATACATCTGGTGGAAATGGAGCGAGTTTTTCCTCTGATAAATTTCTGTGTTTGTGCACTATAGTGTATAGACTGCATTGTGTGTCTAAGTGTTGTGTGGTGGATATAGATGTTTTGCAGATCCTATGTGTTAGATGCTTCCAGATGTTGTCTAAGTACAGTCAATATAAGTTTACCGGTCAAAGTACAGTTTGTGACGGGAGTCTGTACTTTATGGGGGATAGTGTATGTGTGGTAGGTTGTTTCTAGTTCTTTTAGGTTGAATCTTTCTATGGTTCAGTTCCATGTATACTAATAATAAGAAAATCACTATCAGTTCGTGTGAATAACAGCGATTCTTTATCAGGTATTATTCTAAAGGCTATATAGATATTAACTCATTTATGCCTCTTAACAGCTGTAAGGCATAGGTACCATTATTCCAAGCTCTTATGTAGGAAAAGGTGTAGAGAGGTCACGAAACCTTTCTAAGGCCATAAGATTAGTAATGGTGTATTAGGGATTCAAGCCTAGGCAAATGGAGCTCTTAGTACAAGCTCTGCACTGTAGAGAGTAAGTTTTATGTGCCATGTTTGTATTTTGCTTGAAACAACGTGAGCTGAGGCTAGTCCTTGCTTTGTGACAGACTGAGCACTGTGGGGTAGGTTTTTGAATTGTAAGCTTGGCTTTGCTTTGTACAAGCCTGGATACTTAAGAGCAATTCTAAAAGTTCCGGGATGAGTTTGTGTGGATGTTGTGATATGATACTGTGTGTTTAAGGAAATTTTTGTTTTGGGGGATAGTACCCAGGTCTTATGAAGTTGGTGTGTGTAGTATGGAGCATGTGATCATAAGTATAGGAGCATTTTAGGGTAAGGCAGATTTATAGGCAAGCTAGGAGATGTGAGGTATGTAGTTCTTTATCGGTTAAACATGAGATAGAAGTCAATGTGTTGTGTGCAGGGACTACACCTTAAACTGTGATGTGCTAAACTTATGAGTATAAATTTAGGAGCATGCTTGTGAATAACAGGGAAATCCACGTGTTCTGGTAACACCTATCTGTGTAGTGGGGTGCTTGTGTGATATGGTACATAACTGAGTTCATGGTATATGTATGTATGTATGTATGTTATGTTATGTTATATTATGAATCTTTTTGTCTTATCAAGTAAGGATGGATATTGTATATCCAGTTTGTGTGTGGTCAGTAGATGGGTGTGTGTATATGCCGTGATGTGTATTATTAGCAAATGTCTCAATTTCATGGCAATCTGTTTATGTTGTGAGTGATACCGAGTTTATCATGCTGTCTGTACTGTGTAAGGTATGCAATATTGTGTGTTATGTTCAATAGAGTATTTCTAGGTGTTCTGGGGATAGTCTTTATACGGTGTGCTGAATCTGTATTGTCAGATGACTCTAAATATTTAACATTAGCCCTTTTTGCTTTAGTAATGGTGGTGGTGGGAGGAGGCAGGTGACTGTAATACAAATGAATGAATCTGATAGTTTCTAAATAGCAGCTACAGTACTAAGCACTTAACATGGCTTAATATGTTATTTTTATTCAGGATAACCCTTCAAAGTAGCTACTATTGTTATCTTTGTTGTACAGATGAATGAACTAAAGCACAAAGGTATGTACTTACCCATGGTGATACAATTAGCAACGGATGGGATCTGAAGTCAATCCCAGGCAGCCTGGGTTGAGAGACCCTGCTCTTAATCATTGCCAAGCTTTATCTCTGCTGCAGGCTAGAATTGTAGCTCAATAGTGTGGTAAAGCATGCCTGTCCTCTATAATGGAAATCTTTGTAAAGTGGAGCATAATAGGTGTATTTTATGTCTACATGGTGGGAAATGGTATTTGCATTGTAAAGTAAGTGTTATGATGCAATACTGCACATTGTGGAACAAATCTGTGCATCCACAGGTGTATCTATACATCTTAAGGCACATGTCTTGTGGCTGAGTGTATCATAAATGTCTGTGATATGACTTGTCTGCACATTTTGGGTGGGCTTCAGTGTTCTAGAATACGCATATATACCAGTGGGAGTGACTTTGCGTTTTGGTGGGGGTACATACCTGGCTGGCTGTATCTTGTTTTGTAGATAACAATGTCATCAGTGAAACCAGTCTCTGTGCTTTGTTGTAAATCTGAGAATCCCTTAACAAATGGCTCCATGTGTTTGGGGCATGTGTTTACACTGTAACACTACTGTAAGTATGGATTTTTTGTGAAATGAATATGTAAGGGAAATGCATGCAGCTATGGAATTGTGACAGTGCAGTGTGGCGCTCTGAGATGTTCACATGTTGTAGCTGGCACCAGTGTTGTGGGATGAAGGCAGTGTGGCTCACCTGTGATGGTGTGTAAAGGACTGCTTGAGTACTTTTGAGAAAGATGAAGAGCTGCTGCATGAGTTTATCTGTTGTGAAACACACATCTGATGTAGTACCTCGTTTTCGCATGATCTCGTGCTGTGCATTATGGTAACTATCAAAGTATTTGTGAGGCAACTGGGGTAGAGTGGTGACATGAGGCTACAGTGTGGGTTATATAGTAACACTGCATGTCTAGGACGCGATGGTGCAGGGCAAATGAGTGCCTATGAGGCAACTGTTTGCATCGAGTGGTATGCTTGTCGTATGATGAACTGGTACGTTGCAGAATAAGCTTGTGCCTTATATTACAATTCTACGTAACAAGGCAAGGTCTCTGTGTTTCAGGTTGTACCGTTTTATTACTATGGCATGGCTGAGAGCTATTGAGAGTGTCTCTGTATCACAGGTTAGCCTGTGTTTCATTGGATGATCATGCATAGTATGAGGACTGTGTGTATAGTGTGAGAGGAGTCTGTGTGTCCTACTGGAATGATCTTTGTTGTGTATTTTTTCCATCAAACAGTGTCTATTGTGTGACATTTGTGTCATGGCAAGGGGCTTTGAGCTGTGTCAATCTGCTCAGACAGGGACACAGTCTGCATTCTATGGAGTGTTGTGGACAGTCCATGTTCTGTGGTGAAAGTTCTCCATAATGTACCAATAGTCTGTGTACTGTGGTGCAAGGCTTTGTGTTCTTTCAGGAACCAATGTGACATGAGGGGAGTCTGTGCATCAAAGCAAGTGTAACAGCTACACATTCAGACAGTGGAACACATGGGAAGAGAATTATGTTATCATAAAGAGAACATTATGGTGTAAGGAAGGTCTTGCTGTGAGGAGCATTTTGGTCTATGAGGAGAATCTGTGTGAATTATCTGTGTGCTGTGGGCAGAATCTGCTGTGTACATTGTACCTTTATACATTATATTCTGCAAAGGGTCTATGTGATGTGAAGGTAGACTATATTAAGATTTTCTGTGTGTTCTATGCAGTATCTTATGGTGGGTAAGTCTCATCATGTGGGTCTCTGCATTGAAGAGAATCTGTGTGCCTCTAGAAGTGTCCAGCCATATGGAACATATCCATGTGCTAAGAGGTAAGTATTTTTGCTGTGATGTACATTAATGTGGGGGGTATGGTGTGCTGTAGATGGTCTGTGTACTGTGTGAGAAGTTTCTGCATACTACAGGGATAACTGCATATGTGTATAGTTTGGCCAGTATGAGCATTTGGATGAGTTGTACACTGCAGGGATGTGTCTGGCTCCAGGCACATCCCCTTTAACATCTACAAATAATACTTTTCAATGTTTCATATATGCATCACTTTTGTACATGCACTATTATCCCCATTTTAAATCTGAGTAAATGAAGGCACAGACAGTAAGCAATTGTGCCATGATCATGTCACTGGCAAGAGGTCAAGATTAGAAATCATGCCATCTGTTGCCTGTAACCACACTCCAAGGATCTCCTTAGGCCCTGAGGCTATGCGGAGTTTAACAGTTGGAAAAATATTGACTGTGGTTATATGGGGAAGGAATGAAAGGGAGACATTCAGAGCCTTCTGAGGATTTTAAGAAATGCAATACTCTAAGCAATAGCAATGGAGTTTAGCAGAGACCAAATGATGTCATGTCTGCAGAACAACTACTTCAGCCACTGCGGGGGGCTGCAAGATCCTCCCTGCATGTCCCCACAGCCGCATTCTGCTACTGCAGAAGAACTAACGCGCATGCCTTAGTGAGCTCCTGTTGCCAGGGAAACCAGCCTGCAGTTATAAACAAATCACAGCCTATTGTAGCAAGTCGGGAAACGACTGGGGCTGTGTATGAGCCTAAAGAGTCCCTTGCAATAACATCAAGCAAGGGGGTCAGCCACTTACTTTTCTTTTCCTTCCACAATCAGCGAAGTCCAGTGGTCAGGATTAGAAGTCAGTAGAAAAAGAAGGCCTGTGTTGGAGGAAGGGGTGGAACAGAATAGGAGGTGATTTTTAATTATCAAATACTTCTGGGATCTATGTTTAATTGATCTACTCAAAGCCTCTGTTTTACATTTTGACCCTTCCATTTACAGTGAAAAGAGATGGACCATTGGGGTATTTCCATCTTGAGGAGACAGTGACAGTGGTAACATGTATTGAGACTCACCTTCCGTCCTTTAAATCCCTAGAAAACATTCCTGCCAGCAACATGTTGACAACATTTCTACGTCTCACACATTTCTTACTTTTCTGTCTTTTGTCATTCAAGAAAATCCCAGGAACTGAATTCAGACAGGTTTAACTGTAAGTACCTAAGGAGTAGAAAAAGATTTGAATGAAAAACCTTAGGACAAGCATTAACACCCCTAGAGTACTTCTTTTTAAGCATACCCCTGGAATGTCACTTGAGTCCAAGAGTAGTAATAACTTATTGGGAACAGTGTTTTTAGTAGTTTGATTCCACAATTTTTAATTTATGAAAAAATGAAGACCGTGTGTGTGTGTGTGTGTGTGTGTGTGTGTGTGCATGTGTATGCAATTCTATACAACTAGGATTCTTAAAAGGCCAAAGTATAAATGTTTTAGCAGGCTGCTGGATATGGCAAGAAGGTAAAAGTACTATTGTGGAATGTAAGCATCTTGAACAGAAAGAAAATGGCCGACCTGTGTAAAGCTACACCCTGTCTAATGGGAAAACAGACGTTATTTCACATCAGTGGAAGTAGTATGGATTATTAAGTAATGCTGTAATAATTGGTGACCTATTTGGAAAAAAATTAGTCTTAGGTTATACCATGTATTAAAATGAACTCTAGATTAAGAGGCAACTGTAAAAACTGAAGTAATTAAGCATGTAGGGCAAATACAGGTGACTATGTATATGAGAGAATATTCAAACAAAACAAAAAGCAAACATAAAAATCAACTGACAGATGTAGGTATTTAAAAACAAAGCAGCAAAATGCCACAAAAAATCATCATAAAGGATAAATAAGCAATAAGTGGAAAACAATGTTTTTAGCACATAATAAATAAATTAAGCAATATGTCTTGGGATAAGGGGAAAACCTTAAACTGATTCATACCATTTGATCCAGGAATTCCATGTCTATGAATTTTTCCTATGGGGGTAAAAGAGAAGAGCACACAAATTTATGTGGACTGATAATCCTTAAATCATTTACAACAGCAAAAATGTGTACATATACATTCATTAATTGGACTTTAGTAGCAGTCCTGTATAATTAAAATAAATTACCCCCAAAGCACATTCCTATGTGGTATTTTAAATACAAGAAATCCTTTCCAATATATTATTTAATGAATAAAGCCAAATAAACACTTTACATCTAATCTTTATTTTGCATCAAATATATATTTCTATGCATGTATTCACGTATTCAGAGAAAAAGGATTTCGAGTAATTATGTCTGGGTTATGGCATTGTGGATAATCTTCATAGTCACCTTTTATTTTATCCAAATTTTGTGAAAAATATTGCATTTCTATAATAAAGGGGAAACCAACATTTTATGCAGCTGCTTTAATAAGCATATAAAAGCAGTAACAGTGAAGAGAAGAAAGTCTAGAAATGAGAAAATATTAAACACCAGTGGAAGACTACACAGGACTAACTCATGACCCACTGTGGCATGATTACACCATTGTTTTCATGTTAGCATGTATAGACTTTCTTATACAAGATGGAGTCCTGGAAATTTTTCCTCACTACACCAGAGAATGGTCACATGTCCCTGGATGCGTCAGTCACTCTTTGCCGCAGTTCTCTGCTAACACTCCTCCCTCTACCTTCAACATCCTGTCTCCTTCTCCCTGCAAAACATACCCCCAGCAGACATGTTCAACTTAAGGCATGGCTTGCCTTTGGACTTTCTAATACGCTTTTTCATTCTTGTTTCCCTCTAATCTGTTCTGTCATCTGACTCAAACGCTTATCTTTCTTTTCTTCTTCCTTCATGATCAAGTGTCAAAGCAATCTTAATTCCAAAGAAATTTTTAAATATAGCACTTCACTTCTTGTCCAGTTTTCTTGCACTAACTGGCCTAATAGAGAAAATACATTTCTGAGTATATTCAGAAGCAAAGAGAAACGCTGTGTCCATAGGAATCTCTGCTACGTACTCACATTCCTTTTCAAGAAAGAACCACAGAGAACATTCATTCTTTACTGCAGAAACTGGCACGCAAAAAGCAAATCAACTTTACAAATGAAGGCACAGTCACAATATTTATTATTTCTGCTGCAAGATTTTTCATCCTACAACCAAATTTTAGTCTTTTTCATTCACACGTTCCCCTCTCTTGGGGGCAACCAATCTTATTACAGGCTGCCCTCTTCATTTCAATTTCCACACAGACGTGTCATCATACCATCTTCTTAAAAACAAGTCGAGTACAGTACCCTTTCCTCCACTGCAGAATATTTTCCTCAGGTTCTCCGTGTAGTGAGAAAAGAAACCATATCCACGAACACCTTGAATCTTAGCTATTTCATCACATCTAATCCAAACATCATAAAGCAGGAATGTTTTAATATCTTCCAAAAAAACCTTACTTTAGGGATCATCTTGCCGTATTCAGAATATATACGTGTTTTGTATTTCCTTCTAGCAACTCATTCACCATTTAAGGAGCAATCACTTCAACTAGGAAAGCAATTCACAGCATATTTATGATACAATCCATTTTCTCAGTGCTACTGACTAGAGAAATTCTTACACAGTTCTGTATCATTCTATTCCATCAAAAACGCTTCACTTGCTTTAGAAAGCCAAGCCTTAACTACTATTCTATGAGAGCTTTTTCGTGTACTTACCAGTTGCGTGCTGTTTCCATCAGGTCTGAGGCTGTCGCACTGAAGATGTGGGAGGGGAAAGCAGCAGCGCAACAGCCACTTGAAAACGAGCTGTGCTGTGAAGAAGGGATTAGCCCAATGGAAAGAAATGAAATGTCGAGATTATCCTCCCAAATCCTTAGAAAACATCGACTGATACTAAACATTACGTGGTAAAATGTACATGCTCAGCAAAGGACAGAGTTTCAAGGTTAAATCTCTAAGAGAAAACAATCTTAAATTACCTTAATTTCCAGTAAAACCCCCTACAACATGGGCTTTTGAGTCTCCCGTCTCCTAGCAACACGCTCGCAATAATACACCCCCCTCCCCTTCCCACGGTAGTCCTACTTGATATCAGAGAACACTGGCAAACTATTTTCTGATGCTGAACATTGCTATTCTGTTGTCCAATATACATTTTTCTCAAGAACTAATAAGGATAGCCAAGAATTCAATTATAATCTATCCAGAGAAAAAGTATGATTCAAATATCATGCCACAGTAAAAGGCAGACTGACTTTTCCTGGGTCTTGGAGTAATGCTGACAGTAGACTCATCCTGCAGGGTGAAACTGCTTTATACTTGAATTTACACTTGGTTAAAAGGATGTATTCTGTGTTGTGTATATATTATGATAGTGAAAGAGTGAACCACTCATTCACTCTAAAGTCCCTCCACATTTAAGATTGTGCTTGGAACAGAGATTATTAAAGTTCATAGAATATAATCCGCTTCTGAAAGATTCTAGTCTAACAATCCACGTAGGTTGTGAAACAGAGGTATTTTGTTTAATCTTTTACTAACTTTGGGCAACATTTGTAAGTAACTTTGTTACAAGGTCTCTGACCAAATAATGAATTGCAATAGGTAAAGGAAGGAAATAAATGTATTTTTTACATATAAATATAAAGTTTGTGTATCTCAATAATATGCACTTAGCTTTTTAATATATTTTACTTTCATTTTCAAAATTAATTCATCTTAGAATTACTATTACATAAACTTTTCCTTAATTTAATTTTTGCCAGACAGGAAATACATGACAATCCAGTTTAATATTTTTTAGTAAAAGAAAAAAAAACATCAGTTTCATTTCCTGCTACTTTATCATACATTGGGGAGTTTTCAAAGTAGTAGATGATGTATGCATTATAATCTAGTTGCATAGAGGAAGAAAGTACAGAGACTAAGTAACAGAACAATGATACTGACCTTTCTAACCTAATGTCCATGCTCTTAATTACTTCATCCTTGTGTCTCAAAAGATGGAATAACTTGGAATTGTTGTTTTTCAAGATGTGGAATTACAGAGACTCATTCCTGAATACTCTTATCAGTAGGCATCTAGAAAAACCAGATTCCTCCATTTTAAACTAATAATGCTACGATTTAGTTCAGACTCCATAACATAGTATTTGTTATTGGTAATGATACTAGAGAAGTAAATAGTAAACCTGCATAATATAAAACATACACACAGAAAGCATATGCACTTTCTGGAAAGTGCAAGTAAATTAACATTGGTGGAAGAATAGTTCCCACTATTGGGGAAAGGATGCACAAATACAGAAGATAAAGTGAATTCTGAAGATGTCTGGGGATGTAGACAAGAACTGAATGCATTTTTACGACCTTCTGAAATTCTAAGATGTATCTTATTCCATCTGCAATGACTTTATACTGGCTCTGAGTTTGACACACCTGTAATAATGAGTACATGTAATTGCCAGATACTGGTTTCTAAATACCATTCCTTGCCAAAGAAACAGGCTTATTGAAGAAATAGATAATTCTATATCTGGTACAGGAAAAATGCAAGGTAAGCTTATATGCAAAGGTAAGGAATCTATCAAACAATGATGGACACATATAGTTAAGGCAAAAGACAAAGGCTGAAAATACGTACACTCTCCAAAGTCAGTTCAGCTGTGGTGGGGAATTTACTCAGCATTTCCTATGCAATGCAGATGGGCCTCAAAGTAACTTCTCTATAAAAGAGTAACATATAAGGAATGAAGAATTAGTATATAACCCCATTCAGAAAACGGTATGATGATTTAGACAATGATGATCAACACACACCAAAAGTTCCGGGTGAAATGTTGAAGAACAGAAACCTTACGGAATTTTCAAGTACCATAGAGGTTCTGATTAAATACAAAATAGGGAAACATTTTCAAGAGAGAAATAGTATACAATAACTTAGTTGATTAAACTTCATGACCTCAACCAATCATAGTACAAATTGAAATGTTCCTCCTCCTGGGAAGCACACATAACAGATATGTTCTTGCCCAAAATATTCAATCTGAATCTAATCATAAAGGAGCAATCAGATAAATGCACACTGTAAAACATCCTAAAAGGCACTTGGTCTGAACCTTTCAAAATGTCATTATCAAATGTTATGGAGGTGGGCAGAAGAGCTGTTCCAAATTAGAAGTTAAAGAGCTATGACAAATGAGTATGACATGTGATTCTAAACTGGACGATAGGGATAAAACAGCTCAAATACTGAGCTGGAGCTGTGGCCCCTGAACGTGTAAGGTGTTTCCTTCCCATGAGCCTGGAGCTATAGACCCAAACCATGAGCCATGGTTCCCCATTCTTCTGGTGGTGGGTTGATGGTGAAGCAGATTGGAAAATAGAGGACTTCCTGATGCTGTGGCAGTGTAGTACATTTTGAAATTCATTACTGTTGTCCTTTTTGATCAAGATTTCTTTGACTACGAGAGGTAGTTTTTACTTCCATATGAGTTTTAGGATTGCTTTCTACTTCTGTGAAATATAACGTTGGAATTTTGATGAGGATTACATTTAATTTGAATATCCGTTTGGGTACTAATGTCATTTTTTTCATTATTTAGAGAATTATTTATTAGTTTCTGTAATCAATTTTATATATGTAATAGTGTCTTACCCCTGTACAAATGGAAAAAAAAATAAGTATAACGGTTCTAGACCATTACGTCTGTTAATTTCTGTAGAATGTCAAGTCAACATGGTAAATTGGGATATTGTTCCGAGGTTGACAGCACAGCTAGTTTTCAAGAAATTCAAATGATATATGCATATGTATTTATATTTATAATTTATACAAAAAGATCAATAATAGCAGTATGTTATAGTCAGTTTTTCCAGGATCTACAGTCATTTGATCAACATTGTAGAGTTATCCAGCACACCCCATTAAAATACAAAAAAATCCAAGGAAACAGCACAGTTCTGTTACTGTTGTTGTTCCTGGCACCATTCTTTTTTTTTAATTAGCTTCTCAATCATCATCTGGAAAGAAAGTATTCTGAGTAACATTAAGAGCAGTTCTGATAAAGCAGAGTCACTACTGCTCATCATAAAGCAGACACAAGATATTTTGCCTTCACAGAGGTATGATACGCAATATATTGTCCAACATCTGCGATACTAAGAGGATTCAATTTAAAAGGCATCATTTGAGAATGATTCTACTTTTCTAGCAGAGGGCCCAAAGGATGGTATGAGACATTTCTGTAAAGAAATGCATTTTTTAAATTTTTTTATTTTATGTGTATGCATGTATTGCCTGCATGTAGGTAAGTGCACCCGTGTGGTGCAATGCCCACAGAGGTCAGAAGAGGCTGTCAGATCCCCTGGGACCATAGTTACGGATAGTTGTTAGCTGCCGTGTGGGTGCTGGGATTCGCACCCAGGTCTTCTGCAAGAACAACCAGTGTTCTTAGGGACTGGAGTTATGAACAGTTGTTAGCTGCCGTGTGTGCTGGGATTAGAACCCGGGTCTTCTGCAAGAACAACCAGTGTTCTTAACCACTAAGCCATCTCTCCAACCCCAAGAAACGCACTCTTAATAGAACTGTGCCAATACAGAAAGGAAATCCTAAGTATTCAGTGTCTTCAAGAACATCAAATAAGAACCATTATTTTTTTAATGGGGTAAGGGGAGACACACCAGGAAAAAAAATTATTGTAAAACAAAACACCATGACCACTGGGTTCATACAAAGATATCCAAGTGGAGGCAAGCAAGACTCAATCCCACTACCACTTTATGAAATCTGTCCTGTTTGAATGGGGAGAGCTCCATGGAAGGAAAGATGCCAAGCTTTGATGCTTTAGACCACAAAACATATTTTAGACAGAAGCAGTACCCAAACGTTGCTCATCTGAATATCCTCAAGGATGCTGACATCAATATTTCATCATCTGCTCACTCACACAGGAAGAAGAGGACATCAGTTACTACTGTACTTTGTGTTCAACCCAGTCACATTGCAAAAATAGCAAGCTGCCATAATAAAAAATAAGGCTCCTCTGTCCAGCACCAGTTATCAGTTACCTTCAATTCTAGACATACAACAGCCACATCCAAAGAACACAAGAGAGCAAAGAAACCACAGCTGATAAGGTAATGGGACCACTTATCCAGGCTGAGCTACTCCCCACTGGTGTCGTTTTCCTCCTATTTCTGGTGTTGCAGCTCATCAGAGATCTTTAGGTCTAAATTGTATCCATTTGCAGAAAAGGTGCACATACTTTTGTATATAAACTGAAGATGCATGGCAACTGAGCAAATGTTACATAGCCTCATTTTAACTGGTGCAGCAGTAAAATGCTCTCATGTCCTTTGTGTATCTCCATGTTCTAGACAGGATATCACAGACCATTTTACCCCTGTGGTCACTGGCATTTTAGCAACATTAATTCTCCTAATCTATGAATGTGGGTGGTCTTTCCATTTCTACTGTCATCTTTAATATTTTTTGTGCTTCATAATTTTCATTGTAGAGATATTTTATCTTTTTGGTTTGGTTTATTCCTATGTATTTTGGGGGATATTGGTAATGGAATTTTTTTACCTATAACCATGGGTGGAGATATATTTTTAAAAACTAGATAGCCATTTCATACAATGCATTCTTAGCAACGGAACTTGGACAATATCACACAGTAAGGAAAGTTCTCACTTTGATTACAAAAGGGAAATCTAATATCAACTATTACAGAAATGAAGACATAAATTTTCCACAAACTTAACTGTTCCCTTAAAGAGACTTCCTCCACTTCCAAAGATTCTGCATAGCCTCCTGATTAGTCAATCACCTAGAAGCAATTCTTCACAAAACTGATGACCTTTGCTTCCACGTAAGGAAGAAAATCACTTGTTGCCCATTTTATAATGTTTTTCAGAACTGGATCCTTTTTGGTGGGATTTTTGATCTTTTTCTCTTGGTATTGATAGTTTTGAGTCTTTGTTTTTGTTTGTATGTATATAAGTCTATTGTCTGTATGTATGTTAGCGCACCCATGTCATGCAAAGCCCATGGAGGTCAGAAGAGGGGTTGGATACCCTGGAACTAGAGTTACAGACAGTTGTAAGCCATCATGTAGGTACTGTGAATCAAACCTGGGGCTGTCTGCAAAAGCATCCAGTGCTCTTAACCACCGAGTCATCTCTCTAGCCCTGGTTTTGAATTTTTTCTACTTTGCTTTATTTGAGGGCATTTTAGCTGGAATCGATCATACAGATTTCTTCAATATCTTCATCACTGTCATCACTGTAATCATAGCCTTCATCAGCATCAAGTTTGACTCTTTCTGTGGAACCAGGCTACCACTTCCAGGACAGACTGGTTTGCAAATAAACAGTTAAATATCTTCTTCATCTTCTAACCTCACATCTTTCTGCACAGCTACAATGTCCTGATCAGTAATAAGCACAGTCCCTGACCCACACCTAAGACTAAGGTGGTATCATTTCAAAGCTCCCGCAATAGTCAATATTGTGCCAATTTGGCAGGTTCTAGAATCACATAGTAGAAAAACCTTGGAGTATGTCTGTGGGGGGGGGGCTCTAGATTGGGTGAATTGAGGTGAGAGAATTGAGGTGAGAATACCCATCCTAAATGTGGGTGACATCATTCTATTGGTTAGGTTCTTATAGTAAATAAAAAGGAGGTGGGACTGAGTACCAGCATTCATCTCGCTTTCCTGACTATGGATACAATTAAGACCAGGTGGCTCTAAGTCCAGCTTCCATGAATTTCCCAACATGATGAACTGTATCCTTGAACTGTGAGCCAAAAAAAAAAACCTTCTTTCTTTCCATAAGTAGCATTCCTCAGGAATTCTGTCACAGCAGTGAGGAAAGTACTGCAGTCCCCAAGGGAAACCATTGACTGTTCACACATTTTCAAAGTTGCCAGTGTCCTTTATTAGACTGAACTCCTAGTTTCTTGCCTCCATACCTTCAATATGCATTTGCCCCTTTCTAAATTATATGTTACTCAACATTGTCTACCTTAAAGTGATAATCTTGTCTTTAACTTCACAAATGAAAAGACACTTACTTGCCTCCAGGGGCTTGGTGTCTGTATGTTCCTCAGATCTTCCACAGGATGTCATCAACACTGATGGGAGAGAAGGCAGATGGACAAAATCAACTGCTACTTCAGAGAACATATGTGCAGGACATAATCATGTTAAAAAAAGAATGTCAGACAGAATCTATAAGCTACTAAGATCAATTGAAAGTTTGTTTTAAGAATTTGCTTATAGAAGAGGCAGAAATATCCAAAACTATAACAAAATCCCAAGAAAAAAAATGTTGAATGCGTATATTCAGCACTCTATTCTACCCCAAAGATCTTAATCAGTAGGTCTTGGAAGTGGGTTCCTAGAAAACTTTATTTTTAATGTTTTTCTGTTAGGGATTAGCATATTAATGCAGGTTTAGAAATCACTGGACCAGAGATTCCTAGCATTGTCCTATCTAAAAGGTGCTACTTACTGTGTCACCAATACTGTATTAAAGTCTAATTGTTTCCTAAAACTTCCCATTTGGGAGCAATGCAACTGTATTCCAGAAGAAGCTGAGGGTCAGTCACTTAGGTCTACATTTTACACAGTGAAACCCTATCTCGAAAAAACAAATGGAGAATAAAATTTATAGGATATAACATTTGTGTTACACTTAGTTCTCTACTTGATGCTGGCTTTGTGGCCTTCTAATGAAAATGCAGGCTTTCCTTCAGGTTCTCAACCCAGAAACAGCCTCTCAATGTATATTAAATTAGAACAGAGTAGAAACTAAATAGAATCAATTATTAATTATATTAAATGATGAAAACCATTTAGTGTGAGCTAGTGCCACGGTTCAGTGGGTAAAAACACTCCACTTATGATGTGACATTCAAGACTGCTAATCCACGTTGAATTCTCAGAATCTACAGTGAAAGAGAACCAACTCCCAAAACCTGCACTGTGACCTACACACAGACACCATACACATACACACAGATAAAATTTTAAAAATTAAATAAAACGTTCAATAAGAACAGTCAAATAATGGAAATACTGAATGTGAATATTCCATTGTAATTTTGTAGTACAAACTTATTCCACCTAAGTTTGGACTATAAAATATTTTACTAGCATTTAACTTTTTGCATATTTTAGACTCCTTGTATAAAACCAAGTTATCTCCTTATTTCCCTAACTCTATCTTTAACACATCTCCAGTCTGTGAGCTAACACAGCCTTCAACTTGGAATCCTTACTGCCAACCATTCCATCAAGTTTCTGGAACACTACAGAAAGTCATAGGCCTTTGGAGAAAAGGTAGGTACCCATAAACATTGCCAGGGATCACTGTGCCACACAATTCCTGAAAGCATTAGCGTAGCAACTAGTATCCTACTTAGAACGTGGGTGCAAATTGGTGAAGGTAGTACCCCCTGAACAGACTAGCGGAAGACACTTCTGCATTAATAAACTACTTCATCTTATAGGCACATTAGAATTGGGAATTATTTGTTGCCTTAAAGAGACCTGTGAGCTAATGGCATAGCAAAGAGAATGAAAGCTCAATTCCAGGACCTATTGCCTGTTCTTCAACATGCACAGCAATGCTTAGCTGGACAAAAGGATACACATCTAATCCCACTCAGAAAACAGAGACAGGAGGAGAACAAAGCCTATGCCAGCCTGAGCTAGCAACATATCAAGTTCCAGGCTACTGTGGGCTACATTACATGTCAATAAGTTTAAAACAAAGTTAACCCATTTGTGGCAGTTTTTTTTTTCTGTCATGGCTTTCTGTCCTGAAAACCTACAAAGGCATTTGAGTCAGAAAGCTATCACTGAGGCTTGCAGCTCCCTCCATTCACAAAAATAACCCTTTTTCTTTCCCTTTACTATGTTCACTAGACACCCACTTTGAAGAAGCCACTGCTCTGTGCTTGTTCTCATCCTTGTTCTCATCCATCATGAAATCATGGACTTATCTTTCTAGCACCTAAATGTGAATGTTTTTTATCACTTGCTTGCTTCAAAATCTTGGTCTTGCTCAAGCTCCAATCAGAGAGCCAGAGTTAAAAGCACAGTAACATAAGTGTTCACTTATGACTTTTACAACTCAATCCTTGAAAGCCTGGGTCAGAACCAACATATAAAATTTCTCCTTACACCTCTGCTAGAAACTCTTAACCTCCAAGTTTCTATTATTTCACATGGTGGAACCTGGTATTGGTTTAGTCATGAAGACAAAAGTCACAGTTGTTTACCTCAGATTGAGAAGGAGTTCCCTGGAAATTCTAATTTTCTTTTATAATCTGTGTTTCTTACTCATAAAGAAAGCTCATCTCATATGAAATATATAAATTACAAATATACCAAAATCCTAGATGTCAGCTATACTGAAATGGTAACATGTGAGGGTCTGGAGAGATAGCTCAGTGGGTGGGTGAAAGTACTTCCTATATAATCATTAGGACCTTAGTTCTTTAGAACCCTCATAAAGGCCAGACATTAGCATGAGCATCTGCAGTGTAAGTGTCCCTATAGGAAAATGGAAGAACTAGCCAAGAGACACACCCCGTGGGCCAGATATCCAGCAAAGTAACAGGAACAGAAGAGTGGTCTCAAACAAGGTGGACAGCAAGGACCAATACCTAAGTTTGTCCTCTGACCTCCACACATGTGCCTTGGCACAAGCATACCTGTGTTCACTCACAAATGTATACACATATACACACACAGAGTTTGATATACTGTCTTAAAATAGGAATAGGAAAATAGTTATTTGTAGTGATATGAATGGGTTTGACATTTACAGAGGTATAATATCATTATCAAGAATATATACTACTTTTTATTTGAGAATTTCATATATGAGTACACTGTATTTACATCACTTCCAATCCTCCTCTACCCTTCTCTAAGTTTTCTCTTCATCTCCCAACAGTCCTTCAAATATGGATCAGTTTTCATCAAATTATACCATAGGATAAACTTCTTTACTTGCTTTCTTCATTTTACAAGGGAATTCTAGGCATCCAAAACAGTTCTGGGAATAAACTACATTTTAGTCCAAACACTTACCATAACCATACACATTTGAGGTCTTTCTGCCAGAAGATCACAGATAGCATCTCTTCTACCTATGTCACCTGCCTCTCTGATTAGGAACATGATCCACTCCTAGTCATTTCCATGTAGCCAAACAATCTCAGGGAACATTTAGCACTGTGAAATCTCTGTTTTAAACACATGCCTGTCACATAAGCATTCTTCTTATAATGAACACAACAGATGTGGTCATATAAACCTATTTTTCTAAGAATTCCACGATTTTTAGATACCTATTTCAGAAATTATAAAGTAAAATATTTACAGAGCCAAGCACACTTCGAGACATATTAAGGAATGCACTGGATACTTCTTGGGCAATTCAAAGTATATCAAGAAAAGCATATAAAAGGCTAAGGACCCAACCCAAGACAACAGAAATGAATGTTAGTCCTTATCATATACAAGAGAACAGAAAATTAATGCTATTCCTTATCATACACAACAAAACAATTTTTTATGTTTTATGTGTGTGTATGAGATTTTTCCCTACATGTATATAAGTGCATCCACGCATGCAATGCCAACAGCACATGAGATCCCCCGGAACTGGAGTTACAGAGGGTTGTTAACCACAATGTAGATGCTGGGAATTTAACACAATCCTCTGCAAGGGTAGCCAGTGCTCTCAACTACTGAGCCATCTTTCCAGGACCCAGAAAGAAAAATTAACATTTATAGCACAGGTTAAAAGTCTTCTACAAGATCTACAACCAAGACAACTTAAATTATTCAAAAAGATATAGACAGGGGGATAATTCCATTACTCCTTCTCTGAAGCCAGTATTACTGTAAAACTAGGTAAAGATACAAAATAGAAAACTATAGGGCCATATCCCAAATGAATATAAATGAAAATCAACAAAATACTCAGAAATTGCATACAGACACACCAAAAACATCAGACACCATGATCAAGTTGGCTTTATTCCAGAGATAGTTCAATTTATGTTTATTGACTTACCTATATAACTCAATAAACATAATAAATCATATAAATGAACTTACAAAAAGTCACATGGTTATCAATAGATGCAGAGTCTTTCACCAAAATCTAACCTGTATTAATGATAAATGGCCTAGAGAGAATTGAACTAAAGGGAACATACCGCAACTTTTTTTCTCCCTCATTTGCGGATTGACATACTGCAACTTAATTAAGAATATATACAACAAATTCACAGCCAACATTAATCTAGATGGAGAAAAACATTCCAATTAAAAAAAAAAAACAGACAAGGTGGTCCACTATTCCAAACTCTTTTCAGTATAGTGATTGAAACTCTCTCTAAAGAGCAGAAAATTAAAGGGAAAATTAAATTGGAAAAGAGATCAAATTATTCCTATTTGTAGATGATACTATGATTGATATCCCAAAAATTCTACCTGAAAACTTCTAAAAACAATACTTTCAGCAAAGCAACAGGATACAAAAGAGATTTATGAAACTCAGTACCCTCTCTGTATACCAACAACAAGCAATAAAATAAGTTTATGGGAGCACTACCATTCACAATAGCCTCAAAAATTAATCTAGTATTAAACCTAACCATAGACACGAACTGTATAATAAAATTTTTTCAAAGAGATTGAAGAAGACACATGGATATGGAAAGTTCTCACACGCGTATGGATTTGTAAAATTAATACTGTGAAAATGACCATCCTACCAAAAGCAATTCATATTCAATGCAATTCCAATCAAAATTCTTATGACACTGTTCACTGAAATAAAAAAAAATCCTAAAATTTATACAGAATTACAAAATACCCTGGATAGCCAAGGCAATCCTGATCACAAAGAGCAATGATGGAGGGAAAAAAAACAGCATGGTACTGGCACAAGAACAGGTATGTAGATCAATGGAACAATATAGAAAACACAAACATGAGTGTACACAATTTCAGCCACATGATATTTAACAAATGTGCCATGAACACACACTGGAGGGAAAAAAAAATTTCAACAAATGGTGCTGGGAAACTCGAACCTCCACCTGTATAAGAATGGAATGGGACTCATATCCATCAACCAGCACAAATGTCAACTAAAAATGGATCAAAGACCTCAATGTGAAACCTGCAATGCTGAAACTGTTGGAACATAGGCAATACCCTAAAAGATACAGATGCAGAGAAGGACTTTCTAAATCAGACATCTGTTAGTAAGGAATTAAGATCAACAATTGACAAATGGAATTTCATTAAACTAAAAAGCCTCTAAATAGCAAAGTAAATAACGAGTGAAGAAGTCCATAGTGGGAGAAAATACTCACCAGCTACACATCTGACAGGATTAATACACAGAATGTGCAAACACTCAAAAAAAAAAAAAAGATTTAGAGCTTTCTTCCCTAGTAAGTTTGAGCCTGCCCACTGTACCTGGACTCCCACAACCTGAGCAAATTCAGTCCCTCACATCCTGTTCTCTTTCTAGCTTTGGGCACAGGCCAGCTTCTATTCTTAGCAATCCAGATCTCTGGACTTTCCTCTTAGTCCATATTCACCCACTGTACCCTGATTCCCTGCACCCAAACCAGTTCAGTCCTTCAGTCTAGTTTCTTAGAGCCTCCATAGGCTGCCCCCACCCCTATTCTACCTTGGAACACCTGAGAATGGCTTCCTACCCTTGCTGTCCCCACCCACAACCTTTCTTGGACTCCTTAGACCAGCCTTCTTCCCTGGTAAGCCTGACTGCACCCACTGCGACTTGACTCCCACAACTTGAGCAAATTCAATCTCCCATCTACTACATCCTATTCACCTTCTAGCCTTGGGCACAGGCTCACTTCTGCTTTTAGCAAACCAGATCTCTGGACTACCCTTTTAGTATTGATTCATCCCCTGCATCCTTGCAGTCACCACCAGCAGCGGTCGCTCCTTTGTTCTCATGGGTATTGAGGCCACTCCTCCACTCGCCCTGGGCTGAGGCCACTCTTCTGCTTGCCCTGTGCTGCCTCCTGTCATCACTGCTTCTTCCTGGTCCGGACCCCAGGGCTGGTGAGGAGACTGTCAGTGGAGCTGCATTCAGACACAGTAGACCAGGTTCAGTGACACAGGTCTGGTTCATTGCAGGAAGGCACAAGCTTATATAGGGGTAATGGTCCAATCACAGCACAGCAAGTAGGATACCTTATTAGCATAACAGGTTTAGTGTCCTATCACAGTACAGCAAGTAGGATACCTTATCAGCATAACAGGTTTAGCATCCTATTAGCATAACAGACTTAATGTCCTATCACAGAATAGCGGGTAGGATATCTCATTAGCATACTGGGTTTCAGAATAAAGCACCTGGATTCCTGGAAACCACATGACCCTGACTGTTGCAATATCTAAGTGTTGAAATTTTGGATTCCAAGGGTGGTGATTAGGGAGTGGCGAGCTCTAGGCATCAGTCTCATGCCCTGCCAATGGGAGAAAATGTCACGAGGCATTTCTTGTTGCTCCAGAGGTTGGGCCATTGCCTTGGGCCTGCTGTATGGCTGTTAATAAGACTTTCACCCTAGGCTCAAGCCTGTCTCCCATACATCCTGATCCCCCACACCGAGACCAGCTCAGTCATTCAGTGTAGTTTCTTAGAGCCTCCATAGGCTGTCCCCACCCACAATCTGCCTTTGCACACCTGTGACCAGCCTTCTATCCCAGCTCTCCACAACCCCAATTTGCCTTGAATTCCCTAGACCAGCCTTCTTCCCTGGTCAGTCCAATCCCACCCACAGCACCTTGACTCCCCTACAACCTGAACAACTACAATCGCCTGGACCCACATCCTGTTCTAACATTAGGCACAGGCCTGCTTTTGCTCCTAGCACCCTAGATCTCCAGACTACCCTCTGAACTGTGAGGCAATGAGGTTTCCAAATTGTGACTTGTCCATCCCCCTAAAGCCCCTCCTACTGATGTATCCTTGGGCCACTCTGTCCTCTAGACAGACATTTGCAGACTGCCTGGGATCGCCCGAATCCAACCTCCACTGAGTGGTTTCCCAAGTTGTATTGTGCCACTAGAGGGGCCCAGACCTTAGGAGGAAGCCTGAGAGCATCTGATCCTCATCTGACTGTGGGAACCCAAGTAGTTGGACTAGAGCCATCTGGCTTCTCTAATATAAAATCAAGAGAACTTGAAGCCTAGACCAACCAGCTTTTCACACCCCATAAGATAACAGACACATCAAGTATACTAAGAGAAACAGACTTAAACTCAAAGGAACGCTTGATTCTCACACCAGAATCAGAAATGAAAAAAGAAATCCATATGCAAAGCCTCAATTAAAAAAAAAAGCAACATGAAAAACTCCATATCCCCACCAAGCACCAACAGTCCTATAGAGTTCTATAATGAGAACCCCCTAGAGATAACCCAGATGACCTTATTAAATAAAGAAGAGAAGTATTGAAGAGGTTGAATAAAAACACAACTTTGGTAAAACTCTTAAGAATGTTGCTTGTAACTGTGCTATTTCTGTTGTATGTACCTCTCCAAACTTTAATTATTGTATTTCACTGACATAGTTGCTGTGCTTTAAAATTTGCAACCATATCTGCACTGAAGCCATCTGAAGCCATGTGAAGACATGTGTTCCAGGACCTACAGCAGATGATTAACCTAAATCAGATGGTTACTAATGCAGGTCCATTTTGTTACAGGCAGGACTTCTGATAGCTTTAATTCAAGAAACTTTTCTTCGCCTTGCCCAGCTGTCTTAAAAGTGAACTGAATCTGAGATAACTCTACTTGATATTTACTTTTCAACCACCCTGACTCTCCTTCAGGGTGATCTTTCATGTCCTCTGGCAACCTAATTGTACCAATTTTTGCTTACATTCTCTACAGAAGGTTTTTGTATATCTAATACCATCTTGGCACCTGCTGCTTTAGGACATAAACTATTAGCAGTATATTCAGCACCAAGTAGTCTGAAAATACAGTTATTAAGGTAGGTATTTTGAACTTGTGCTCTCACTGTCCTCTGGGGAAAGAGGTCACCACTCTGGTTAATAGCCAGAACACCATTTCTGGCACTAGGGAATGGCTCAATTGCTAAGGATTTCCTCAGTGATAACTCAGGAAATACCTTAGAAGATTACCCTATTGCCTGTGGGATCATTCAAGCATGTATAAGACGTATGATAGATAATCCCTACCAAAAAAAAAAAACCCAGAAGGCTTGGCTGGTTCTTGGTAAATTATTTGGATATTCCACAGAGATATGAGCAACTAACAAGCAATTAATGACTAGGTATACGAACAAACTGGCTGGTAGTTCACAAAAGAAACCAGTAACTCCTTCAGTGAGGAATAAACACAATTAAATGTCCATTGAAATTGGTGAGATTAGCTATGTGAAGGTCAGAACCCTTGTAGAGGAAACCTAAGATGTTTACCAATGCAAAGGTAGTATCTGAATGGAAGTTCCAGAAGATGTTGACTCCATAGCACCCATGAACCTCAAACACTCCTGGACTGCACAGGTGAAACAGCCTTCTCTTACAGTACAAGTGTTTCTCCTATACTTACAAGGTGCTACAGAGGCACCTTCCTTTCAAGAAAGCATGTACTCCACTAAGGAGTTTTCACCTTCTTCTCTAACTGCCAGATTAATAGACATAGGTTAAATTCCAGCAAACCCCAGAAGAGGATGTGCCTGACAAGTGAAAAAAACAAATTACTAACTAAAATAATTACAAGAAAAATATTGACAGGATCTAGGGGATTTGTGAAAATGTATCTGGGATTGGCTTTACAGACTGTTGTAGGGACATAGAAGGTAAGAATGTATTGCAATGAAGAATTCATTGACAAATGAGAACTTTCTTAAGACACGAATTTAATACCCTAGCTATGATTCCTGTACTGAAGCACATTCACTATTCTGGGTTTCTTGAAAACCTGGGAAAAACTATGGAAACTAGTCAACAAGGAAAAAAAATGAACTTGAGTTGTCCTAGTAAATGGTAGAAGATGAACTAAAGGACCTATGGGAGGGAGAAGAAATGTAAAAACTATAGATTAAGGAGTTAAGACATTCTTTCCCCCTTCTATCCTCAGACTCGGGCCCCAACCTACTCGGCTCAGAGCTCTGGACTAGATTCCTAACCCAGACTAGCTTAATCCTCTAGCATAGCATGGTAAACCCTTCAGAGGATGTCCCCTCCCCCACCTTTCCCTGGCTTCCTGATATGCCTGGCACAGATTGGCCTGCCTACTACCCTGACCTGCCTACTATACTGCAAGAACCTCAAGCATACACCAAGTAACTCTTCCTACCCGAGCAAAAAGCAATCAAGCTACATCAATATAAACAGAACCAAAATTAACTAAAGACACAATAGACTCTCCTATCAGACACACAACTAAAAGACATCCATGCGACCAAACAGCAATGTAAAAACATAATTATAAACTAAGAATATGTCTCCAACAAAACCCACCAGTCCTACAGAAGTGTACTATAATGAGAATCACCGAGAGACCCCCATGACAAAGAATTTAAAAGAATAATCAAAAACGTGATCAAAGAACTTAAAGAAAACACAGATAAACAACTCAAAGAACTCAAAGAGGATAGTATAAACGTGTGTCAGAAGCTCAAGAAAATACAAATACACAGATGAATGAAGTAACAAAAACAATTTAGGACTTGAAAAGTAAATTCAAAAGAGACAGAAATACTGAAGAAACGTCAAGCCAAAATTAAGATGGAATTGAAAAACTGAAGCCAATTTGAAACAGGAGAAAACCTCACAAATTGAATGAAATGGAAAACAAATTATCAAAACTAGACGACAGATTCCTCTCATCCCTGTCCCTGCAGGCCTCTCTCACAGGCTGGCTCTTATTTCTTAAACCCAAATCCCAGGACTACCTTCCCAAACCAGATTAACCACTCACCCTACAACAGATCCCCAAGTTCTCACCCAGGTGACCCCCTCACCAAATTCCCAGGCTTTCAGATCAGGCCTACAGACCTGCTCAGCCAGGACTCTGGTAAGTCAGATCCAGCTCACTACCTCCCTCCCCCATTTCTCTCATCCACCCACACTTTGTCCCCTGCAAGTCTCTCTCACAGGCTGGCTCCAATTCCTTAACCCCAAATCCCAGGGCTAACTTCCCAAACCAGATGAACCAATCGACCTACCTCTAAGTCCTCACCCAGGCAGTCCCCCCACCTCCAAATTCCCAGTCTCTGGATCAGATAGACAAGCTCAGCCAGGAATCTGGTAAGTCAGATCAAGCTCACTGCCTCCCTACCCTGTTTCTCTCATCCACCCCCACTTCATCCCTTCAGGCCTCTCACAGTCAGGCTCCAATTCCTTTACCTTAAGTCCCAAGACTAGCTTCTCAAACCAGATTAACTAAGCACCCTACCATAAATCCCTAAGTCCTCATCTAGGTGGTTCCCTCACTGCCAAAGTCCCAGCCTCCAGATAAGGCAGAGAGTTCAGCTCAGTCAGGACTCTGACCAGTCTCCTACCCAGCAAGAACCTGAAATATCTACCAATTTATCATCCATACCCAAACAAAATCTAAGTAAGCTACATATACAATATGAACAGAACCGAAATTAAACAGGAGTAGAAGTTCCTGTTGAACACATAACCGACATAAAACATCCACATGACCAGACAACAACACACACACACAAAAAAAAAAACAATATGAAAAACCAGGACAATGCCTCTGCAAGAAAACCCACAAGTCCTACAGAAGTGCAGAACATTGCAAACCATCCTGTAGAACCCCAGGACAGAGAATTTAAAAGAACAATCATAAACATGATCAAAGAATTATGAGAAAACACAAAGAACTCAAAGAGGAAAGGCATAAACTTTTGACAAAAGCTCAAGAATATGCAAATATGCAGCTTAATAAAATATCAAAAACAATTCATAATTTGAAAAGCAAATTATCTAAAGAGATAGAAATAGTGAAGAAATCCCAAATGGAAATGAACATAGGACTGAAAGACTCAATAAACCAAGTAGAAACAGAAGAAAGTCTCACAGCAGGAGTGAAATGGAAAACAGAAAATCAAGATGGAAGAATAAATTTGAAGATCTGGACTCCATAAGCGAAGACTATGCAAAATTCAAAACAGAGGAATGGGATACTCAGGAAATGTGGGACAACATGAAATGACCAAATCTACATATTATAGTCATACAGGAAGAAGAAACTCAAACTAATGGCATCGAACAGATCTTCAATAGGATCATAGAAAAACTCTTTCCTAAATTAGGGAAAGATATAGAGATTTGAGAAGCACAGAGAACACCATTATGACATGATCAGACTAGAAAGTCCCTATGGCATATCATAGTCAAAACATTCAATGTACAGGACAAAGAGAGGGTACTGAAAGGTTCTAGAGAAAAACTGCAAGTTACATATAAAGAAAAACGCATGAGAATTGCTGACTTTTCAATGCGAACTATGAAAGCCAGAAGAGCATGAAACAAAGTATTCCCAGTTCTTAACAAACATGGATGCCAACCGTGAATACTTTATCCAACAAAACTATCAAGGTCAGAGGGGAACAAAAAATTTTCCATGACACAAATAGGCTGAAAGAATTCATGTCTTCCATAGCAGCACTAGAGAGACTACTCAAAGCAATACAGAGACCAAAGAAAGGAATGAATACACCCAAGAGGCTACAGAAAGAAAATAAAGGAAGGTGTAACAATGGAAACACAAAATACAGCCAAAGACACAAATTAAAATGACAGTATACAATACACACCTCTCAATAATACCCAAACATGAGTTCATATAACTTCAGCTGCCTGATATTTGACAAAGGTACAAAGAACACACAATGGAGGAAAAAATTGCATCTTCAACAAATGGTGCTGTCAAGACTGAATCTCCACCTGCAGAAGAATGAATCGCGACCCTTATCTCTTACCCTGCACAAAAGTCAACTCCAAATGGATCAAAGACCTCAGTATAAATCCTGAAACTTGGAAATTGCTAGAGGAAAACATAGGCAGCACCCTCCAAGATATAGGTGTAGGAAAGGACTTTCTAAATCAGCAACCACCAGTTGCTCACTAAGGCCAAAAATCACTAAATGGGACCTCATTAAACTACAAAGTTTCTGTACAGAAAAAAAATCAAGGAAGGGAAGAGGAAACCCACCAAGTGGGAGAAAATCTTCACCAGCTACACATCTGACAGAGGATTAGTATCCAGAATACACAAAGAAAATGACCCCATAAAAAGATGGGTAACAGACCTAAACAGAGTTCTGGAAGAATTAAAAATGGCTAAGAAGCACATTAAAAAGTTCTCAACATCCTTAGTATTGAGAACTGCAGATAAAAAGCATTTTAAGATTCCATCTTACCCCAGTCAGATTGGCCAATATTGAGAACAAAAGATGGCAAATGCTGGAGAGGATGTGGAGAAAGCGGAACACTCATCCACTGCTGGTGGGAAAGCAAACTTGTGCAACCACTATGGAAATCAGGGTGGAGAACCCTCAAAAAACTAAAAATGCTCCTAGCATATGTTTCAGTGATACCACTCCTTGGCATATCCCCAAAGGGATCATCATACTGTAGAGATACCTGTACATCCATGTTTGTTGCTTCTCTCTTCATAATAGCTAAGAAATGGAAACAACCTAAATGTTCCTCAACTGGTGAATGTTTAAAGTAATTGTGGTACATCTACTCGAGTTCTTCTCAGCAGTAAGAAAAAACAAAATTATGAAATTCTCAGGTAAATGGATGTAGCTAGGGACCTAAGTTATACTAAGTGAGGCAACACAAACACAGAAAAGCAAGTGAGTATTGTGCTGGATAGCTTTAGTGTCACCTTGACACAGCTGGTTGAGGGAGCCTCAACTGGGGAATTGCCTTCATTGGATTGGCCTGTGGCCATGTCCATGGGGGCACCTTCTTCATTGCTGAGTGATGTGGGAGGGCCCAGCCCACTTGTGGGTGATGCCACCCCTGGGCAGGTGGGCCTGTGTTGCATGAGAAAGCAGGCTGAGCAGGGACCAGGGAGCAAGCCAGTAAGCAGCATTCCTCCACAGCCTGTGCTCCAGCTCCTGACTCCAGGTTCCTGCCCCTAGTTCCTACCTTGGGCTCCCTGATGAACTGTGACCTGGGGGATGTAAGCTAAATAAACCCTTTCCTCCCCAAGTTGGTATTATTCAGAGTGTTTTGTCACAGCAATGAAGAAACAAACTAGGACACATATGTTCTCCCTTATTTGTAGATTTTAGTATTTTGATGTAACACCATGAGCCAGGTAAAGGGAAAGGATACATGGCTGTAAAGGAAAAGAAACCTGAAAGAGGGACAGTAGAGAACAGATGTTACCTGCGGGAGGTGAAAAAGTGGGAGTAATTGACAGCAAGGAGAGGAGGGAGGGACATGCAAGGGACCATGGGGTGGGAGAGGGAGGGAAATCAGGAGAGGGAAAATGGTGGGAGTTTGGAGGTATTGGGGAGAGGGTGGGGATAATGAGGGCACTGTGACTGTGGAGGGAGGGAGGAGGGAAGTTGGATGGGAGAAAAAAAGAGTGGAGATGAGTGAATCTTGGGGGGCTAGGAAACAGAGGGAAAAGTGATACCCTGGAAACCCTATGAGAAATGCACATAGAGTGTCTGAACAATAATGCATATGTATACCTGGGAGCTGTTTAACAGGGAATGCAGTGCCAAATAGGAGACCTCCCTTAGAGTGACAAGCATGCTGTACAGCACTCATCAAAGAAGCTTCTTTTTGCATCAGATGGAGGCTACTGCAGAGCTGCACATCTGGTCAGGCACAGAGAACATACATCTGGGAGATGCCCAGTACTAGGTGACACATCTACAGTCCAGTCTCTACAACTAAGGCCCATGGAACATAGTGGAATAAGGGATAGAAAGAGAGCTAACGTACCCCTCAACTCTCACCAGTGAGGCTTCCATGTACATCAGAGTGTGATGGACACTGAAGGCCACAACTGGCCAAGTTTCAGAGAATAAGAGACTGTAGAATGGGACTTCTATATGGAACCTTACCCACACACAGCTCAGGGACCATTGTGGAAGAGGAGATGGAAAGATTGTAAGAGCCAGGGCTGGCTCATGATTACAGGGAGGTGGAGGCTTCCAGGCCACTAGAGGCTTGTTCATGTGAGCCTATGGCAGCGGTGGCATCAAGTGTGGGACTCATGTCCCCTCAATGAGACAAGGACTCAAAGGGGAGGTGAGAAATAGGTGGTGGGCCAGCACTAGATTGAGAATTATTTGAGACTGATTGCTGCTGGGTGAGGGAGAGTATGGCTTACATATGACTACTGGATGGGCTGACTAGACTCCAGTGGACACATTTTACACTGAAGGACATTTGCATACAAACACCTGAATGAATAGGACTCAGCATGTATAGCAGAGTGCACAGGGCTCAGTGGGGAGATAGCAGGAGGCATGGATGGGGGGGGGTCTCGATTTGAGTGGGAAATGTATGAAATTTTTAAAAACTCAATTAAAAGGAGGTACTGAAAAAGCTGCTAGGGCGAAAAATGTTATGTATAAAGGAAAACCCATCGGAATCAGTTGACTTTTCAAAGCAAACTATGAAAGCCAGAAGAGCCTGGAATAAAGTATCCCCAGTTCTGAATGACCATGGATACCAACCACAAATTATTTACCTAGCAAATCTATCATAGTCGAAGGGGATCAGAAGCTTTTTCATGACAAATAGGCTAAAAGAATTCATGCCCACCAAACAAACCTTCAGAGAATACTTGAAACAATACGAAGGACCCGAGATAGGAATAACAATACACGAGAGGTTATGGAAAGAAAATAAAAGACCAAGAACACAAATTAAAGTGACAGTAACTAATACAAATCATTCAATAATAACACTATTGAAGGCTTCAACTCCCCATTCAAAAGGCACAGGCTAGTGGAATGGATTAAGAAACAAAATCCATCTTTTTTTGTCTTCAAGAAACTCATCTCACCTTCAAGAATAGGCACTAGCTTAGGGTGAAAAGACTGAAAAATATTTCAAGCAAATGGCACTAAAAAGCAAGTAGGTATCACAATTCTAGTATCTGACAAAATAGACTTCAAGTAAAAGCTTATAAGAGATAAAGAGAGTCGCTTCATTACAATCAAAGGAACAATTGAAGGTATTACAATCATCAGCATATATGCACCAATCTCGGAAGCATCCAATTTCATAAAAAAAATAGTACTACAGGACTATAAAACACAGAGTAATCCTGATTCAGGACAGAAAATGACTTCAATACCCAGCTATCTCCAAGAGATAGGTCAGGTCAAATGGACAAAGGACAGAGATACATCTGAATTAAATGACATCTTACATCACATGGACCCAACAGATATTTACAGACTATTTCAGCCAAGAACCGGGAAGAATGCACTTTCTTCTCAGCTGCCCATGTAAGTTCCTCTAAAATTGACCAAAATTGGGACACAAAGCAAATCTCAACAATTACAAAAAATTGAAATTCTGTGCATTCTATCAGACCACCATGTAATAAAGCTTATAACCAATAGCAAAAGAATCTATAGTAACCACATGAATTCCTGGAGATGAAACACTCCTGAACAATGAATAGGTCAAAGAAGTAATAGGTCAAAGAAGTAATTAAGAAATAAGGATTCCTAGAACTAAATGAAGATGATAATACAACAGAACAAAACCTCTTTAAAAAGAAGCCCTAAGAGGGAAGTCTAGAGCTCTAAGTGCCTACATTAAAAAAAAAAATCAGAAAGATCACATGTAAATGACTTAATAGTACAACTCAAGTCTCTGGAAAGGCAAGAGGAGAGCAACCCCAAACCTATTAGATAAAAAAAAAACAAAAATCAGAGCAAATGAAATGGAAACTAAGAAACCAATACCAAGTATCAATGAATCTGAAAGCTGGCTTTTTGAAAAGTTCAACAAGACAAACTCTTAGCCCAGTTAACCAAAAAGGGCAAATCCACATTGACAAAATCAGAAATGAAATGAGAAACATCATGGCAGACACCAAAAACATCAAAAATATTTTAAGTGAATACTTTAAAAACTTCTCTATTGAATTTGAAAATCTAAAAGAAATGGATGAATTTTGAAAGTCATGGACACCAGTGTAAAACCAAGAAGATATCAACAGCTTAAACAGACCCACAACAAATAAGGAAACTGAAACAGTAATACAAGAGCTCCCAAATTAAAAAAAAAAAAAACCCAGTCCCAGATGGTTTCACAGAATTCTACAAGGCATGCAAAGATCTACAACAAACACCACTTTATGAGTGTTATACCTGCATGTGTGCAAATGCACCTGTGTCATGCAGTGTCCGCAGAAGACAGAAGAGGATGCCATATCCCCTGGAACTGAAGTTATGGAACTGAAGTTATGGACAGTTGTTAGCCACCATGTGGGTGCTGGGATTCGAACCCTTGTGTTCTGCAAGAATAGCCATTGCTCTTTACTGCTGGGCCATCTCTTTAGCCCCAACCAATAGTTTTTAAATTATTCAAAAGAATATATAGAGAGAACTCCCAAACTTCTTCTATGAAGTCACTATGACTAATACCAAGACCAGGTAAAGACACAACAAGAAAGAAGAACACATGCCCATATCCTTAATGAAGATGAACATGAAGATTCTAAACAAAATACCCACAAACTGCATATAGGCACATATCAAAAAGATCATCCACCATGATCAAGTCAACTTTATTCCATAGATGCAGGGATGGTTCAATATACATTAAGACAATAAATGTAATTAATCATATAAATGGACTTAAAGACAAACATCACAGTTATCTCAATAGATACAGAAAAGACCTTTGACAAAATTTAATATTCATTCATGTTAAAAGTCCAAGAGGTGCCAGGCGTGGTGGCACACGCCTTTAATCCCAGCACTCGGGAGGCAGAGGCAAGTGGATCTCTGTGAGTTTAAGGCCAGCCTGGTCTACATAGTGAGTTCCAGGACAGCTGGGGTTACAGGGAGACCCTGTCTCAAAAAGATGACCAAAAAAAAAAAAAGTCCTAGAGGGAATTGAGCTGGAGGGAACATACTTCAACGTAAACTATATACAACAAACACACAGCCAACATCATTCTAAATGGAGAGAAACTGGAAGCATTCCTATTAAAATCAGGAACCAGACAAAGCTGTCCACTATCACCACTCCTTTTCAATATAGTGCTTGGAACTCTTGCTAGAGCAATAGGACATTAAAAAAATTAAAAAATACTAATTTGAAACGAGGTCAAGTTATCACTATTTGCACAAGATATGTTATTATACATAAGAGATTCCAAAAATTATACCAGAAAACTGATAGAAATTATTAATACTTTCAGTAAAGTGGCAGCTTACAAGATCGCCTTACAAAAATCAGTAGCCTTTCTAAATACCAATAACAAGCAATCAGAAAAAGCATTCAAGGAAACCCTCCCATTCACAATAGCCTCAAAAATATCTAGGAGTAAACCTAACCAAAGACATTAAAGAGCTCTACAATGAAAATTTTAAATCTTTAAAGAAAGGTATAGAGGATGACACCAGGTCCAAGGAAGGACCTACCTTGCTCATAGATTGGTAGAATTAATACTGTGAAAATGACCATGTTACTAAAACCAATTTATAGATTCAATGCAATGTCAAACAAAATCACCATGACATTCTTCTCAGAGCTAGAAAAAAAACCTAAAATTCACATAGAATTGCAAAAGACCCTGGAAAGCCAAAGCAATCTTGTGCACAAAGAGCAATGCTGGGGAGATTATCATACCAGATCACAAGCTATATTATAGAACTATAGTCATAAAACAGCATGGTACTGGCACAAAAACAGACCTGTAGATGAACGGGACACAATAGAAGACCCAAACATGAGTTCATATGATTTCAGCCACCTGATATTCGATGAAGGTGCTAAGAACACACAATGGAGGAAAGACAGCATCTTCAACAAATGGTGCTGGAAAAACTAGATCTCCACCTACAGAAAAATGAAATTTGACCTTATCTTTCACCCTGCACAAATGTCAACTCCAAATGGGCCAAAGACTTCAATATAATACTCAAAACTCTGAAACTGCTAGAAGAAAACAAAGGCAGTACCCTGCAAGATACAGGCATAGGGAAGGACTTTCTAAATCAGACACCAGCTGCTCAGGCATTAAGATCTACAATCGGTAAGTGGAACCTCAGTAAATTTAAAAGCTTCTGTACAGCAAAAGAAATCACCAAGGAAGTGAACAGCAAACCCACTACGTGGGAGAAAATCTTCACTTGCTTCACATCCAACAGAGGACTAATATCCAAAATATCCAAAAGAACATAAATGACCCAATAAAAAGATGGGCTAAGGAACTGAAATGATAGTTCTTAAAGAAATACAAATGGTTTTGAGATACCATAAAAGTGCTCAACATCCTTAGTAATTAGAGAAATGCAGATCAAACTAATTTAAGATTCCATGTTACACCAGTCAGACTGGCTAACATCAAAAGAACAAAAGACACCAAACGCTGGGTGTCAATGTGGAGAAAGGGGAATGTTCATTCACTGCTGGTGGGAATGAAAACTCATGCAACCACTATGGAAAGCAGTGCAGAGAACCCTCAAATTAAAAAAAAAAATCAATGTACTGTAAGAACCAGTTATTTATAGTACTCCGTGGCATATACACAAAAGACTCATCCCACTGTAGAGATACCTGTACACTCATGTTTGTTTGCTGCTCTTTTTACAACAGCTAAGGAATGGAAAAAAACTGAAAGTCCCTCAACTAACGAATGGATAATGAAAATGTGCTACGGCCCTCCTTACCCCCCTTCCCCTTTAACTACCCCCATCTTACATATTTCTCCCTTAGTAACACCTTTCTCCTATTCTCCTCCCCTGCCCCCCCAAAAGGAACAGAGCTAATGGAAACCTTCATTATTCTACCAAAGTTGACCCCATGTTGGCAAAATTGGTCTTTGATTTCTTATTCCTGTTTCCCCCCCTTAAACTTCATTTTGTGTGTGTGTGTGTGTGTGTGTGTGTGTGTAACCCGCAATAAAAATTTAATTTAATTAAAAAAATAAAATGTGGTACATTTACAAAATGGAGAGGTAAGATAAAATTATGAAATTTGCAGGTAAATGGATGGAACTAAAAACTGTTAAACTAAGTGAAGTAACACAGACTCAAAAGCAACTGATATGTTCTCCCTCATTTGGGAATCACAGCACCAATCCCTTATATGTGAGTATGTATCACAATGGACTAGCAGGAGCCAGGAAAATGGAAAGGAAGTATGGAAGTAAGGGAAAAGAAAGAGCTGGAAAGAGGGGGAATAGTAGGAAACACATGTTAGCAAGGGGGAAATGGGGATATTCAACTGGGAAGGCAGGAGGGAAGGACATACAATGAACCATTGGGTAAAGTGGAAGCAGGAACTCAAGAGGGGGTAATAATAGGAGGTAGGTATTATCAAGGGGAAATCAGGGAAATGGGGAGATTTTTGCTATAGAGGGAATAAGGGGTTTAGACAGGGAGAGAGGAGAGATAAAGCTTAGGTGCATAAAAAGCTTGAGGGAAACGTTATTAACTAAAAAAAATACCCTGAAATGCCAGGAGTAGATGTACATGCCTTTAATCCCAGCACTTGGGAGGCAGAAGCAGGCAGGCCAGCCTGGTCTACATATCAAGTTCCAGTCCAGCTGGGGCTACAGGAAGACACTGTCTCAAAAGAAGAAAAAAACAACCCTGAAAAATACACATGTAATATCTGAACATTAATTAGTGCATGTGCATACCTGAAGGCTATATGACAAGGAACACAGTGCCAGATAGGAGGAACCTTCCTTTGAGTCATTGGTCAAAGTAGTCCAAGGACTTCCAAAACATAGGTTATCGCCAGAGTCCTTGATTACCACCAAGAACTTGAAGGTAAGATCCTACTACTGAAGATTGGTCATATTTTGGATACAGGACTTAAGAGCAGTGGAGCTGAAACTGACCTGGAAGCCTCACCCCTGAAGACTAGCTCTTATAGTTCTAGGGGATACTATGCAAGCTGCTGCGGGGGGCAGTGGAAATCAATTGTCCAACGCAGTTCTAAAGCCTAATAACCACAACTGGCACAGTAAACTACCCTCTATTGGTGCAATAGCGGCCCTGTTATCTAGGAGGTAATCAACATCTATCTAATTGGACTTAATGTCCTCTCAATGGGAGGGAACTCATGGATAGCACTGTAAATATAGCAAAATGTATATGGCTGGGGAAAAAAAACCATAGAAAAACATATCTCTGGCATATCTCTAGATAAATGAAATTTCTTACTGGATGCTAAATATGGATCCTTATATTTACAGACAAGTGTACTTACACCACTAATTAATGAAGTTTCTTTTTAGAATAGAGAGAGGTTACTGCAGTTCTACAACTGGTCACATATAAAATAAGGGTCTGATAGATGCCCAGCCATAAGTGAAACATATACAGTGGAACCTCTACACCAAGGCTCATGGAACATATTGGAACAAGGGGTAGAGAGGACACTTAATACATCCCTCAAGTCTCACAAGTGAGGCTTCCCTATACAAAAGGGTGCAGTGCACACAGAAGGTTACAACTGGCCAAGTTTTAGAGAAAACGAGACTGCACAGTGCATGTGCCTGGATAGGACTCCTATACTAAAACTCACCCATCCATGGCTCGGGGAGATTGCAGAACGGGGGTGCAAAGATTGTAAGAGCCAGTGTTAGTTCATGAACATAAGCAAACAGGATTTCAGGCCACTGGAAATTTTCTCATATGACTTGCAAAGGTTACAGCATGCATAAGACCCATACTGCCTCAATTAGATAAAACCACAGCATAGAATGAGAGCAATGGGCAGCAGACCCCATCCCTAACCTACAAACTATGGGCAACTGATTACTGATGGATACTGATGGATACAAATGCTTGTCCAAATGGGACTTAACATATGACAGAATTCATGAAATCCAGGGGGCAGGGGAGGTATGTGGGGCATGTCTGGGGGAGGGGGTCTAAATTTGATTAAGTATTATATGAAAGGCACAAAACTCACATAAAATAGTAAAAAAAAAAATTAAAAGTAAGGATCTAAGGAAATGCTCCACACAAGGGCAGTGAAACTAGACTGAGTTGTTCAAAACAAATAGGGTGCTATTAATTAGCCAGAGGCAAACCTCAGATTGAAAAGCATTTATATAAGAGAAACTACTGAAAATTAATGAGAACACCATCAGTCTTTGGAACTGATCTCTTACACATCCCTCCAAATCCTAGTACAGTAATTAAAGCAGAGCACACCTTGAAAACCAGAAGCTCCACTGCTGGTGGATAGAGTTTATCTGAAGTGGAACAAGAAAAGGCCCTCAACCTAGAAACATTAAAAGAAGCAGATCTTAGTATCAAACCCTCAGGGGAAGACCAATATCATAGCCGCTTGCAGCTGTAATACTACTTGAGGCTACTATTAGGGTTTCAAACAGCAGCAGCTTTCCCCCTCCCCAACAGGGTCCCATGGACTTTGGATTTTTCAAGCCTGAAAAAGGGAACTGAGCTGATAAGCACCTTGGCCTTTAAAGTCAAGGGAAGCAGATTCTTCTAAGAGGCAGCCTGCCTTTCCTCTGATGTCCAAAGACAAGATAAGCAGATCCTGCCTGTTAACCAGAGTTTAGAAGCAGTTTAGTACAGCAGCTTTTCCCTCAACACTTCCTGACCCAGATCTTGGCTGGCAGACTGAACGGAGCCAGGATTACAAGCCCTGCTTTTCATGTTTCCCCCACTTGATTTTTCCCCAAAAAATTTCCCGCCTTCAGCACCCTGAAGCCCCCATATATAAGCCTCAGCTCACAATCCTTGGGCAGACATTTTCCCTTCCCCAAAGGGAACGTGTCCCCTGTGAAATAAAGCTCTATCCCGCTGAGAGTTTTATCTCTGTCCTGGTGCCTCTTCCTCCATTCACTTGTTCTCCGTCAAATTTTACCTACCAGATGGTGCCAAAACCCGTTTCTTACTTGAAGAGACCCGCCTGAACTTCTCCAATGCCACTAACTTGGCTCTCAGGTACACTTCTTTTCTCTCTCTCCTCTTCTCCCCAGCCCTCTGCTTTGCTTTCACCTCTTTCTGTCTCTCCTCACTGTAAACACTCTGCATTGCCTACTTCTTTTGATCTCCTTTCCCACTGATTTTTGCCACTCCCGGACAGCACTGTGGTCTCCGTGATGGACCTGCTTCATCCGTTCCCTATCTCAGTTTCCCCACCGGCCGCTCACCACTGGCATCTCAACCCCCCCTCCTTTGCCACGGGCCTGCAAGGTCTACTGTCTTCCATCCTTTTTCCCTGTCTTTATCCTCTTCCACTGTCTTTCTTCCTCACTTTACTTGGGATCATTTCTGATACCGTTCAGTCCAACACATGCAAATGCTCTGTATCCTTCTCTCTCCACCTCCCATACTAAAGCTTTCTACTCCCAGCTGTGTGTCTGCCTGCCAGCCCCCCATGTGTCTGACCTCCCATGCATGCTTTAAACCTGCATGACCCCAAGGCTTTTTTCCCTTCCTGCTATTCACCCCTTCCAGGCAGCTGCCAAGATTGCCAGCTTGCCTGCCCTGGGGATTTTTTAACATTCTAAAGAAATGAAGTTTCCAGCTGGGCCTATTCTTAAATTCTTCTATAAATTTGGCTAAGAACCCTTTAGGGGACCCTTTCTCCCCATTTTGACCCAACTAGCCTAAACCAGCTGGGCAACTTGGCTGGAGCATTTAAAGAATTTCAGCTGGTTTACCCCCTTGACAAAGAAAAAACGTTTTAAAGGCCTTTTTTTTTTCTCCTAAACTTTTTCTCAGGCAAAGGGGCTCAAACTCTGATCTTAGGCCCTCTTAGGCATCAAGCAACTGGTATTCAGGCTTCTACTTTTCTAACTAGACCTAACCATTTTAAATTTCACTATACATAAAAGGTCACAGACACTGCTCAGGAGAGTCATATGCTTTCAGACCAATGAACACTGATTTATATGCCCTGTTCCTTCTGCTGCCCTCATGAGTTTCCTTTCCAGCATGGCTTCTGTCTAGAAACTAAGATCCTGAGAACTTGGCTTTACATTCACAGCTACAATCGTTGGTGAGAAACATGGATTTCTTTAATTTGCTTTTCTATTTGGGTCACATATACATATATATCTGAGGGTACTTTCTTCTTTAATATCAAGCCTAATCTACTGGTACCAGGGGTGCCTAGGATTCTCTTGCAATTTATTTTTGTTTTTGTTTCTTGATGATGTCATAGAACAAACAATCCACTTCTAGTTCAAACTAAGGTAATAATGCCAAATCTACACAATGTGAGTTTAAATTTTATCATCATTTAGGGCCTGTTTCTAAAGGGGATAACTTTGAGTTTTAACTTCTTATATGGTATATTTACTGTTTTTTAAAGATGATTATTTTAAGTTTTTACATTGTTTGACATAATCATGGATATTTTAAAAGGAATTAATTTTAGGTTTTGACATTGTTTGAATGACATCTTTATCTAGTAATTTTAAAGGAATTATTTGGATTTTAACATCTTTTATATGGTATTTGCTAATTTCTAAAAATGACTATTTCATCTTTATCTGGTAATTTTAAAGGAATTATTTGGATTTTAAGATCTTTTATATGGCATTTGCTAATTTCTAAAAATGACTATTTTAAATTCCTACTGTTTTACATAGTATATTTGTTAGTTTCTAAAGGAAACTTAAAGTTTTTCTAGCCATTTGCCTTCAAGGTGCAAAGGGAGCTGACACTTTGTGATGACTAGGCCTGTGAAGCAGATAAAAATTTGCTGCACTCCAGGGCCAAAATCTTACAAGAGACAAGCTACTACCAACACATAGTTACAACAATGAGAGGTAAAAAGTAATAGTCTACTTAAATGAGAAGCTTGAGATGCCATCTCTACTGGTCTTAACTCCTCCCCTTTCTACATTATGATTCTAAGCCTATTTTTCTCTGAAATAGTTATTTCCCTCTCTGATACTCAGAGGCTCTATACTTGCTTATGCTTCTGCTCCATCATTCCCTGAGTGCTTTCTAGTTATAATGTCAGGGTAATATTAATTATATTGGTAAATTGTCACATGCTGTTTGAGATCACTGAGATGCTGACTCTGGAGACGGGATTGGCCTTCCCACTTCAGACTCAAGCCTATTATCTCAAAATGTGTTCTCCAAGAATTTTCCAGGTTCAAGATGGCCCCTTGACTCTGTGACAAGGAGGAGAACAACAAAACAGCCTAAGAGTAAAGGCATTATGCAGTTGAGAACCGCTAAGGTGTAAATTAATTTCAACAGAGGGTATTACTGACTATAATAAAACTGGCTAATCGAATTATTTTCAGTACTATTTACATTTTATTTATTCTTAACCTAATATGTTAATGTTTCCTTTTGTCCTTCCTATCTCCTCTGATTTATGTTCTTAGATTGACAAGGTTTTATTAACTTCCTTCAGTTATTTAGCTCTCAAAAAGGAAAAAGATGCTACCCTCAGGCCTCTCTTGGGGTAAGTCTATCGCGGAGCCCTCGGCGCCTTGACTCCCCCAGCCTCATTCACCCTTCCATCTCCCCCGCTGTTCTCTACTCCTAGTTTGGGCCCTGTGCCATTCCTAGTCTTGGGTCCCCAGACACCTGGGGAACCAATACTGCTTCCTGATCCTTTTCACCCAGACCAACTTAGTGCCTTCCTTGTGCCCAAGGAGCACTGCTTCTGGACCTGGCCCCACCCTCACCTCTCTCTCCTTCCCTGAACCTGCACCACTGGCTAACTCTCCTAGCCTGCTCTCCTACCCTCAAGCCTCTCTTGGGGTAAGTCTATCGTGGAGCCCTCCGCACTTGACTCCCCCGCTGTTCTCTACTCCTAGTTTGGGCGCTGCGCCATTCCTAGTCTTGGGCCCCCAGACACCTGGGGAACCAATACTGCTTCCTGATCTTTTTCACCCAGACCAACTTAGTGCCTTCCTTGGGCCCCAGGAGCACTGCTTCTGGACCTGGCCCTACCCTCACCTCCATCTACTTCCCTGGTCCTGCAACACCTGTCAGCCTCTGTCTGGGGCTGACAGCCTCTTTCTGGGGCTCCAAGGCTTACCTTTCCTCTCCCTGATCCTTTGCTTCCAGTACAACCCAGCTACTCAATCCACTCCCTGGGAAATCTTGGGGCTTCTTCCCACCCCATCTGCCTTTGCATCCCTGCATGGCACGGCCACAGCCAGGATCTCAGGTCAGTCCAACACCCAAGTTCCTGAGGCCAAAATCATCCATAGAAGATTCCAGACCTAAGGAGAAAGTCTGAAAACTTCTGACCCACATTGGAATTGGGCCACTGCGGAACTCCTGAAGACAAAATCAATCTGGCCACGACAATATAAAATCAAAAGAGAAAGCCAGATGCTTAGATGAACCAGCTCTTCATATCCAAAAAGTAAACCACAAAGACACATAAAGTTCAAAAAAA
>NW_008358534.1:2971388-2971873 GCF_000622305.1 Nannospalax galili
AGATGCCAACCCAGATTACTATATCCAGCCAAAATGTCTATTATAGTTGAAGGGGAAAGAAAAATCTTCCATGACATAAATAGGCTGAAGGAATTCTTGTCCACAAAACCAGCCTTTCAGAGAGTTCTGGGAGCAATACAAAGAGCTGAAGAAAGGAATGACTATACCCAAGGGGTTGCAGAAAGTATTCCAAAGAGGGTATAACAGTGTAAAACTACAGCTATAGCAAGAATGTAAACAAAAAAATGATAAGATTCAATACTCATCTTCCATTAATAACTTTAAACACTAACGGACTGAACTCCCCAGTCAAAGGACACAGACAATATCAATACCCCACTATCTCCATTAGATAGGTCAACAAGCCAGAGACTTAACAGAGAGACATCTGAATTAAACAAAACCATATCTCAATTGGACTTAACAGATATCTACTGAGTATTCCACCCAAACACCAAAGGACATACTTTCTACTCAGTACCCCA
>NW_008358534.1:2974226-2983184 GCF_000622305.1 Nannospalax galili
TTAATTCCATCAAGGCTTGTGCCATTACGAGCTTTCTGTCACCCAGGCATGACATTTAAAGTAAAATGTCTTTGTCCAGATAATTCCATTTTAACCTTCTCCAGTTAACTCTTCTATTTCACCCAAAATACTTGTACTGCAGAGAACGATAATGAAGACAAAACACCAAAGAGATGGAGGTTGAAACTCTGTGGGGTTTTAAACTGGGGGATTTAAAGTGGAACGATGACTCAGTCAATGAAATGCTTGCTTTGCAAGCAGTAGGACCTGGGGAACTCAGAAGGAAGGAAGGAAGGAAAGAAGGAGGGAGAGCAGGCCAGGTATGGGGGCACAGGTTTGCAATTCCAGGGCTGGGGAGGTAGAGATAGCCAGATTCCTGTCTGGATTCAAAGGACAGATTGACTAGTCTACTTGGCAAGATCTAGACCAGTAAGAGACACTGTCTCAAAAAAGGTGGCTAGCCCTCGAAGAATGACACCCAAGGTTGTCTTTTGGCACATGCACACATGTGTGCACACACCTACACACAAACACCCACCTATATACATGCACTCACACATGTACACAAATATTTTGTGGTTCTAAATTTCAATTTAAAGTAATAATGTAAATTCAGTATAAAGAGGGCCACAGAAGAAAAGTGCAACACAGGAATGTGGTCACCTGTGGCATTTCTAAGTCACATTATGGCAATGCTTGAAGAAGAAGCAGCCTGACTCCCAGCATTCATATGGCCAAGAACATACCTAAACTGGTGAGCACTTGACCCTTCAGATGTCTCTTGGAACGATGTTCAAACCAGGGCTTCACTCTGTCTTTTATTGAGACAGTATCTCCCATATGAAATGGAGAAGTAGAAGGTCAGGACTCACCTTTATCTTATCAGAGGATCTTACCCTTTGAGCCCTAGGACTAGACTATCACATACACTCATTTTCTCTCATTGTTCGCAATGAGAAAAGTACCCTGTTGCCAGCCTTTTCATATATAAAGGATGCATGCATGTAAACACTATCTTAGGTGGAAGGCGAGGAGGGGTTCTGAGGGGTCATATTCCCAGGTCACAAAAAAGGCACATGGCTCAGTGAGTTTGTTTACATTAAAAACACAGCTTTTTGGTTCTGAGGCTGGTAAAAGTCATTAGTCCAGATTGCACTTATATTGTAAAGGTCATTCCTACAGTCACCAACTGGACATTAATATTATGAAATTATTGTTGAATTTCATGGGTATGTTAATGACATAATGGTTATGTTCCTTAAAAATAGTCAGTATTGTATAAGCGTAATAATTCATCTGTAAACCTAAAAATGTACAGCCAATTTTGAAAGAGATGTACCCTAGCTCAGAAAAATGTTATTGAATAGGTTAATGCTATTGTAATGAAATGCTTCTTCTAATAAAAAAAATAAAAATAAAGAATTCCAAAACCACAAAAAAAGGCTAGGATTCCAGAAGCAATTAAAATTTGTGAAGACACTATGATTGCCTAAATACCTATATTTCACTTTATAGTGCAGTCCAGGTTTGAGGAACTCTTAGCGATGCATTTGTCTTACTTTCATCCATGTTCAGTGTGTTGGAGCCCTCCACATAATGGGTGATTTTGTGGATAGCACATGGGTTTTTGATAGTCCACTAAGAATGGACAACACATACTTCTCCAAAACAGTGCTGTAGCTTGCTTCAATGTCCTTTACTCCATACAGGGGGCCTGCACTGTGGTGAACGTTTACAAATTGGGTATGTTTTCTGTAGTGTCATGTTTAAAGAAAGAGTCTTTCACAGTGTCCAAAAAAGGGCTCACTCTGAAGTCAAATGTGGACTCCCGGATATCCTTAAGTTACCCTGCTGGAGTTTTCAACTCGCCAGTGCTTGTACAATTAAAGGTAAAGATTTAAAAGGAAAATTGATAAACTCTTTCTTCTAGTGGGCCAAGCACAGTCTAGAAGGATGCAGATCATTTATATAACCATAAATGGGATTTTTGTCTTGCAATGTCTAGTAAGAGCAGTGATAGAGTCAGGATTTGGAGCACATTCCAAAATAAATCTGTGCTTTTATTTGAAAAAAAAAGAAAAAAAGGAAAAAGATGCTACCTCAAATCTATATGGAAACTTAACTCTTTCTTTAGGCCACTAATTACCTATACAAAACGACATCTAAGCTGGTTGGGTAAAATCCTATTTGTTGAAAACCATTTTTGTTTTTAGCTTACTTTCATGGGGTTTTAAGATGTATTCATTTTGTTTGTCTACTTCAAAGATGTTTTAGTTTAAAAATGATCAACCACATTCTCAACAAAGACTATATAACTAAATATGTATATACAGTCAACACAAATTTATGCTTCTTAAAATTTACTTGGTATCATACTATTTAAGTAAAATCTCATACAAACTAAAAATGTTAAATTAACACCAAAATATTTTTTCAGGCCAAAATATTCTCTCTTTAATCTACAACATGGTTCCTGGTACTAAAATATGTAATTTTAAGTACCCTTCTCCCTATCTCTCTCCCTCCCTCCCCTCCCTCTCTCTCCCACCCTCTCACCACTGACCTTCTGGGGCTCTACCAAACCTCTACTAAACCACCACCCCTCTAGGGCTCATCTTCCCTCAGCCTCTACTAAACCTCAGGATCAACTTGTTCCACAAACTTCCCTCCCTTCTGGCTCACTGTGTTTTTTCTGCTTTTCTCCCATCCCATTCCTTGTACTCTGTCTCCATCTACTGGCTGGTCGCGCCATGCTCTCATTGCAGGGTTTTCCACTCTTCTCGCTTGCCTCAAAATCACACATGTGTCATAAACCCCTTTCCTTTCTCTGGACATAGGACGCTATTTCCAGAGATAGGAACACGCACTACTTCCTGTCCAGGACAGGATCTCGCCTTTCCTCTCCCTGATGATCTAATTGCGGGATCTCGCCTTTCCTTTCCCTGATGATCTAATTGTGGGATGCTGCCTTCTGGGACTTGGAAATAACTCAAAAATAATAACTCAAACCCAAGCAACAAAAAAGGACGCTTTGTTTTGATGCCTGGTTCTCCTCGCTCTCGTTTTGTGTGACCAATGCCAAACCCCTTTTCCTCCCACTCCCTCCCCATCTCTCTCTCTCTTCCTCATCTGCTGTGCTTTCCTGCCTCAACTCATGATCCTGCTTCCACTCCCTATGGAGAGAAGATTTTCTTTGTCTCCCATCTGCTTGGTTCTTTATCTCCTCTTCACTCTGTACTTAATCTGTCACTATGGGAAACACCCACTCAAAGTCTCAGGGTCTCACACCTCTTGCTTGTCTTCTTAAATCCTTAAAACAACTAGAACTATCAGATACAATCAGGCCAAAATGCCTGAAGTTCCTGTGCACCACTGCCTGGCCTCAGTACGAGTTAGATAATAACTCTGTTTGGCCACACCCTGAAACCTTAGACTTTAATATTTTGAGAGATTTAGAAAATTTCTGCCATTAAAAAGGAAAACAGTCCAAATTACTATACAGCCAAGCTTCCTTTGATCTCTGTGCTACTCCCTCCCTCTGGGTCCCATGTTCTTCCCATCAGGTTCTTCTGGCTAAGACAGTTTCACGGGATCCCACCAACCCACCAGGGGCCCCCCTGCCCCCCCACCCCTCGACCTCAGCTTTTGATCCTACCATAGCCAGTAAACTGTCTCTGATTAGGACCCATCCCCGACCTCCTCCTGCTCCCCAGCCTGAGGCACAGCCAAGTCCTCCCCATGTTCTCCCCTTGCTATACTCTCCCTTGCCTCCCATTCCAGGACCCAGCCCATCTCTCCTCCTTTCTCCAACTCGAACTCCCTCTCCACACCACACCCTTCCCCCTCTCCAGTGTCGCTCTAAGTCCACCACTTGCTCTCCTTCCACTAACTCTCCTCTAAAAAAAAATCCAAAACCTTAAACACCTCCTTGCCAAATATTCCCTAGTTTCCCCTATTCTGGCTTCTAGCTCAACCCATTTATCCCTCCTGTATCTAACATCTACTTTGATTCCAGACCCTGCCTCTGATACCCCTGCCCCTACATCTCCTCATGGACAGTACAGCCCTCCCATCTCTTCCACTCTAACAGTATAAAGTCTAAACAGGGTTATAGCACAGTTTTCCCTAATTGATTATGCTGGAGGTTGTAAACATCAATTCGATAATGTTTAACTATGTTACCAATTGCTTTTTTCCACCTAAACCAAGGTTTTCATAGACCACTCTCCAAACTAATAAGGTAAAAGATTTACCTACAAACTTACAAAACACAATATGTACATGGGTAATATTAACTTATTACATTTTCTTATGTATATAATTTAGATGCCATGTTCTTTTAATAAGATAATGCTACACACTTTCTTCTGAGTCAAACAACTACCACCTTCATGACTTCAGCTGTGACCACTAACAAAAAAAAATCACCACAATTGAACTTGTTGACTTGACTATCGTATCCTTTAAAGGAGGAGGGGTAAACAGGGTCATTGGACCCTCACCTGAGTATCCAGTTGTTCTTCCCAGCCAACTGTATGTAATTTGACCCTAATTACATGGTCTCCTGGACTTGGGAAAGACTAAAGTATATTATCTAAAAAAGGCTAGGAAGGCTTGCTCCATGCTAGGTTAAGGCTTTCCAGTGCAAATACTCTCAGGTCACTCATATACCTTAGGAACCCCTCAGTCATCTCTGTGAGTAAGCTCAGTAAATTCACTGGTTCCCCAGAAAAACTTTAATGTAATCAAACATTTGTTTGGTACTACAACCTAAAAAGGGGGAAAACACTGCTTAGTAATCCCCAGGAAAAGAAGTCCTTGGAATCCTGTTGGTGAGGGTCAGGGCTATCTGAACCTTAACACAACTGGGCTTAGCTGTTAAGAAGTTGCCCATTAAGTCTCAGTAGAGAGAGAATGGAGATATTTTTAAAGAAGTGTTTATGTATGAAAATTATGATGGCTGGATATTTCCAGAATTGACAGAGAAACAAGAAAGCTGGGCAGGTGATGAAGGTCTGTGTAGGGTTGTTATGATATAACAAGGATGAGACAAGGATAGTGTGTAGACAATCTTAAATTTTCTAAGGTCACAGCTTAGTTAATTAGTCTAAGGATGTCTAGTCAAGGTTTATTTAAGGATCTTGCCCAAGCTCTATCTACATAGCACATGGTAATTAATGTACCAGGCAGGTGTAACTAACTTTGTTGGATGTTTAATAGCCAGACTCTAAGGCCTATATTAATCTGGTCAGAGGGACTTAAAGGACAAATTTTTGTTCCTGGCCCTCCAAGGTCAAACAAGTTCCAGGGGCTATGGCACATGTCTCAAAATGTCCTGTAACTTTGGTGAGTCACCTGTCCTCTTGTTCAGGGAAGCCATGGAGACCCCAGAAGATGGACTTGAACCAGTGTCCAGTCTGCAAAGAGGAGGGTCAACACAGAGGAAACTTTCCTCCTTGCTTCTAAGCAAAGCCCTGGCCAAGCAAGACCTTTTGACTTATAGATGGAACTGGTAAAAGAAAAGCCTGAGGAGCCAGGGGCTCCCACCAAGCCCATGTGACCCCTGAGGACCAAATCCTCATACGACCTTAAGAGTAAAAATAAATTGGTTTATTTGGGCTAATAGTATGGTCTTACACACCCAAAAGGAAAGTATAACCAAAATTAAAGTCATCAGTATATTTTAAGGGTTCAGGGGATTATACAACCCAGACATTAGACATGAGTTCTCATGTTATTTAGATAATTCTCTCTCATTCATGATTTTGTTCCTAATGAGATGTTACTCAGATGTAAGACTTCAAATCTTGGTCTACAATACTGTAGTGCCCACTTACAGCTAAGGGAGACAACACCCTATTGTTCTAGCCAAAAAAAATGATATGCTGGCTAAATTTGTTTTCTCTCCCTATCTAGAAGCCTTTGAGAGGTAACTGACACTGATTCTAGCCACTCCAACAGCTATCAAAATGCCTGAAAACAAATCCTGAGTCCATCGCTCTCGAGTTCAGCCCTGTCTGCAGAAAAGAAAAATGAAAAATGAGCTATTACCTTGGTGCTAACCATTGCTCCTTGTCTCGTCAGATATTTTCAGGACCAAATCCAAAAACTAACTCTTACTAATTTTAATCAGTTGTTACGTTTCCTTCCCTTCACATGTATATGAGCGCCTGTCAACCATTGAGGATCCTGTTCAGATGCACAGAGAGACAACCCCTGCTGCCTAGTGGACCCCTAAACCAGCCTACCCCCCACGTCGACCCTGTCCAGCAGGAAGTAGCAAGATGACAACGGCACCCCTATCCTATAACACAAAAGGCTGGAATATTAGGATTTCAAACAGCAGCAGCTTCCCCCCTCCCCAACAGGGTCCCATGGAATTTGGATTTTTCAAGCCTGAAAAAGGGAACTGAGCTGATAAGCACCTTGGCCTTTGAAGTCAAGGGATGCAGATTCTTCTAAGAGGCAGCCTGCCTTTCCTCTGATCTCCAAAGACAAGATAAGCAGATCCTGCCTGTTAACCAGAGAGTTTAGGAGCTGTTTAGTACAGCAGCTCTTCCCGACCCAGATCCTGGTTGGCAGACTGAACGGAGCCAGGTTTACAAGCCCTGCTTTTCATGCTTCCCCCACTTGATTTTTTCCCCAAAAAACTTCCCATCTTCAGCACCCTGAAGCCCCCATATATAAGCCCCAGCTCACAATCCATGGGCAGACATTTTCCCTTCCCCGAAGGGAACGTGTCCCCTGTGAAATAAAGCTCTATCCTGCTGAGAGTTTTATCTGTGTCCTGGTGCCTGCTCCTCCATTCTCTCGTTCTCCACCAACTTTTTACCTATCAGCTACCAGCACACCAGCTTCAATTTGAAGGGAAACAAGACCTCCATTGTAGGCCTAGATAAGCTATCAGGTATCTCTGGTCTTCTAGAGAGTCATGCACATGTGCAAGACAGCTTGTACTCAGAAGAAACTGAAGATTACATTGATGTACTAGTAGGTCCAATCGTGTAAGGCCTTGACCATATGCAGAGAAGACAGGAAAAGTTTGCTAGAAAATAAAAGCTGTTGTTGACTTATGTTTTAGTTTCTTACTGCTGTGATAAAAACTCACCAAAACCAAATTACGGAGGAAAGAGTTTATTTTTATCTTTAATCACCTAGGTCACAGTTCTTCATTGAGGAAAGTCAGGGTAGGAACTCAGGACAGGAACCTGGAGCACAGACCCCAGAGGTAAGCTGCTTATTAGCTTGTTTCCCCTGGCCTGTATTCAGCCTACTTTCTTATACAACACAGGACCACCTGCTCAGGGACGGCACCACCCACCAGGGGCTTAGCCCTCCCATATCACTCAACAATCAAGAAAATGCCCCAAAGTCATGACCACAGGCCAATCCAATGGAGGAAATTCCTCAATTGAGGTTACCTGTACCCAGGTGTGTCAAGTTGACAACTGAAGCTATCCCACACAACTTGTAACTTGTCTGAATTTTGAAAGCAATTTCCACACATCCCTTTGTAATGATGGAATTTTACTGAAGTTGTGAGGAAAGCCTCTGGAAAAAAAAATCACTGAGTGACCACTGTCCTTATTGATTCAGACATAGCTATCAAACCAGGTTTTAAAATAAAACATGACTCTTAAAAATGAGTAAAGGCATTGTAGAAAAGAGACTCTTTGAAAAATATTCAAGTAAGTTCCTAAACAAATGAAAAAGTAAAAAAGCAACAACAATATCCTTCAGAAGGGGTGATATGAGAATCTAAATGTTACAAAACTGGAATCTGGATTTTAATGAACACCTATAGAAAATAATTTTTTACTGCCGACTTGTTCAACAGAGATAGACAAATGTAGTCAACTGAAAATGGCTCCATCATCTAAGAAGTTGGAGAAAACATTAAAGATTTTATAAACTTGTTTTACAAATAAAGGAAATGCTAAATAATTAATAGAAATATGATAATTAATCCTTAAATTTGAAATAGCGATAAAAGAAGCTTTACCAGAAACAACTTTCAAAACACATTAATGGAAATCATTTATTACAAGTGTTTAAGAGCAAGTTTTAGATGGCAAAATAGGAATCCTGAGATTTAAAGATAGACCAATAGAAGTTATCCAATTGAAAGTCAGTGAAGCTGCCTACGATCTTAACCAGGTAGAGAATTACAAGATAAGAAGTTTGCAGTCATAGTACAGAGCCAAGGTTTATTGAAGCATAAACAATACTCTATTGAGCAGAGACAGACTCTCTCCATAGGGAGGGGGTCTGGAGCTGGAGCACCATCTACCCCCTGGAGCGTTTGGGCTTTTATTGTCTACAGGATATAGGGTGCAACAACAGTACTGGGTTCCCCTTTCCCCCTTTGGACTGTAAAGGGAAGGATGTATGTAGTTGGCACGTTCATGCATATGAAACCAGGAACCTGACAGGGTAAAGAAAATTTGAAATTTCCTGCAAGGAGGAGTCAATCAGCCAGGGGGTGTAAAGAAACACACCAAAAAGTCAACTTTGGATAAGAACCCGAAAGTAGCCTATTTTGGATACAAATGAATCTCATTGGAACACAGCTGAATCTAGTGTGGGGCCTCCTCCCTGTTGGATAGCTGCTTAATTCAGAACTAACTCCTATTCTCCTTCAGTAGAACTGTAAAGAATGAAAAAAAAATGAACATGCCCTTAAAAACCCAAGACTTCTTAATTAACAGCTAAAGTCACATAAAAAGGAGAGCAAAATGTAGTAAGAGTCATTCTCAAATTACAGAAAGCAGAGATCAACTCTTATGCGTTAATTCTAAGTTCAGCAAAATTACCTTCCAAAAATGAAGATATTTCTAGAAAAAAAAAAACACTGCAATTCTCTAGCACATCTAATCTACAAGAAATACTAGGGGAAGAAAAGGAATAACACCAGATAGTCAAATTCACATGCAAAAGCAATTCTCAGGTAAAGGTAAT
>NW_008358534.1:2983303-2992223 GCF_000622305.1 Nannospalax galili
ACCTTTCTATATTAGACAAGAAATAAATTAGAATTAATTGACTGAGGTTGTGATAAGTTTAAGGAGCATATTGTAATGTCCACTGACTCTACTAGAAAATAATTTACTATATAGCTGGTAAAAGAAGCAACTACTTTAAATTTTATTCTAGAAAATACATATTTAACACAAATCAAGGTACCAAAGGAAGAACAGAGGAACAAAAACAAGTGACATACAAAAAATATGTAAAATAATAAATAGCAGAGATCAATTTAATCTTATCCATAATTATAGTGCTAAACAATTAAACATAAATTAAAAAGCAGATAATCAGTTCAAATTTAAGTACAATCCAACTATATGCTGTCCGCCAGACATACTTCAAAGACACAAATGGGTCTAAAAGTAAAAGTATGGAAAGAGATATACTGTGTAAACAGCAATCAAAAGCAAAGTCCAGAGGCTGTACTAAAAATATTCCAAAGTAATATAAAAATTATCAGAGGCTAAGAGAAAATGTAAATTTATCAGGAATCTGTACCAACTAAAACAAATACATGCTGTTCTAGTTTACCTTTGGTGGCTATGATAAAAACAGTGACTAAAATGAACTTGGGGAGGAAAGGATTTATTTGACTTACAACACAGTCCATCAAGGAAAGCCAAGGCATCAACTCAGGGCAGGAACCTAGAGAACAGCCAACAGAGGAACACCACTTACTGGTTTGCTCCTCTGACCTGTGCCCAGCCTGCTTTCTTATATAACACAGGACTGCCTACCCAAGGCTGGCACTGCCCACAGTGGGCTGGGCACTCTGACATTACTCCACAATCAAGAAAATGCCCCACAGACATGGCCACAGGACAATCCAATGGAGAAAATTACTCAATTGAGGCTCCCTCAACCCAGGTGTGTCAAGTTGACAACTAAAGCTATCCAGCACAATTGACCCTTTGTGTTTGTGTTTGACACACAAACACACTACTTTTAAACCACAACTCTTCCATTTCTTATCCCAAAGATCTTATGTTAATATTAGTATTACAACGAAAAACAGTAAAACTTTAAAAGTTTCACAGTGCTTAAAACATCCAAACACCTTAAAAGTTCAGTGTCTCCTTCAAAAGTCTTTTAAATGTGGGTTTCTGTAAAATCCAAAACAAGTAGACAGAAATTGATACCAGAGAGATACTGCTGTGACGGACCTGATCATGTGTGCCTGGGAGGACTGTGAAAGCATTTGCAACTTTGGGCTAGAAAGACCATTGAATGCTCAGAGCTAAGTGCGCTATTGCTGTGGAGGTTCAACAGTTATGCTGAAGAGAAATGTGGTTGATGGAGGCCTGGCCTGTGACTTTTTAAGGAATCTTCAGGGCTGTTTGTGTCAAATTAAGAATTTTTGGAAGTGAAAACTTTTGTGCTTTACTGGGAAAATTAATTCTGACTAGCTGGGGCTGAAAATCAGCTGTAGTAACAGGAGACCAGCATCATCAAGGTGAGATCTGAGAAGTATTTCCTCAGGGTCAGCACGAAGAAGTTATTATCCACAGGGCACACAAGGTTCTATCTCAAGCTGGAAGCCAGACTTGGTAATTGTGTGAGTCTCCTACATAGTACTTGTTTTGAAGGCATAAAAGGGTCATGGCAAGGAGCTGAGGCCTGGCGTTATGTGAGGCCAGAAGAGGCCCTTGGTGAAGATGTAGCCTCTGTTGCAATGGAGGCCCTAGCATAATGGAGATGGGATGACCACCATGAGCAGCAACAGGTGTGGTGTGGAGTAGAGCCGGCCTGAGCCTAAATGCCTCATCCATCATTTTATTCAATTAGGGAAAGACAATCTTCAATCCACCCTTCTGTTATCAGATAATTGTATCTAGTTCTAGAATATCTCATACATATCATACAATGCCAAGACTCCTTTTTCAAACTTCATGTTTTCAATGAAGATGCATATGATGCCTTGCAGTACTTTGATATGTTGATTCCCAAGCATATCCACATTCGTTCCCTATCTTGGGTATAGTAGCAAGTTGAGGTTCCCAGGAGGCAAGATTTGGTGCCCAGGTCACAAAAGCATGTGCTTCAGTAAGTTTGCTAAGCTTAATTAAAAGTCATTAGTACAAGCTGAGAGTGGTGGGGCATGCCTTTAATCCCAGCACTTGGGAGGCAGAGGCAGGAGGATCTCTGTGAGTTCAAGGGCAGCCTGGTCTTCATAGCAAGTTCCAGGCCAGCTGGGGGCTACAGGGAGACCCTGTCTCAAAAAGACCAAAAAAAAAAAGTCATTAGTACAGATTCTGTTCATTTTATAAGTCATTCCTACAAAACTTAACTGACATTCACACAGCACCCATCTAAGAGCATGGGAACTCATAGCTTCAAGTTCACACAATACATTTCTCCAGGATACTTCATACAGTAAGCCATGAACTAAACAAATTTTAAAAGACTGAAATTATACAAACAATCTCCAAGACAGAGCCATGGTCTCTAAATAGTAAGTAGTAACCTTTGCATGAGTCTGTGAAAGAAGTCTCAGAAAAAAATAGTAGTCATATTTTGGTGTGTGTGTGTGTGGAGAGAGAGAGAGACAGAGACAGAGAGAGACAGAGAGAGAGAGAGATCTAAAAAGTAAGAGAAGTGGCAGGATTCATAAACATCATGGAAAATTTGAAAGGCAACCCAGAGATAAAGAACAAAGCAATTCTCAACTTCAATCCTGTCTTCAAATGGGTAGGGAATATGGGTCAGGGGAGCCAATGGTGCAGGCATAATAATGTAAGATAGAAAGTACATCAAGCTAGGGGCCGGAAAGATAGCTCAGCAGTGAGCAATCACTTTTAACTGAGCTCTGAGGGATCTGACTCCCTCTTCTGGCCTCTGTGTGCATGCATAAGGGCACCTGCACAAACGTGTACACACACACACACACACACACACACACACACACACACACACACACGGGGTGGCGGGGAGAAATAAAACCTTTTAAAATGTCCATAACCCTATATAATAAAAAATAGGCCAGTCATCCTGACTACAGAAGAAATCCACAGTTCTCACAAGCTTTAAATCCATTTTGAGAATTTGGTCTACAAATGACTAAAAGATGATAATTACTCTGTTCCAATGAAGGTACTCAGTCTAGACAGTCTCAATCATTCAAAGCTCAAATTCACTCACATGAGACACTGATAGCAACTAACTTGGTTTAGTGGTTAGCAAGAGAGCTAACCTGACAGCTAGGTTCTGTCAGTCTTTGTCCAGTGACAACCTTCCTGGGAAAGGGCAGCCCCTTCAGCATTCAGCCAATTCAGCAGTTACATGGGGTCTAGAGATAGCTCAGCAGTTAAGGGCACTGGCTGTTCTAGCAGAAGAGCCAGGTTAGAATTCTAGCACTCACATCGCAGCTAAGAACCATACATAACTTTAATTCCAGGGAATTTGACCCCCTCTTCTGTCCTCCATGGACACTGCATGACATGTGTGCACTTATATACATGCAAGCTATACACTCATACACAAAAATTAAAAAATAAAATAAAATAAAACTTCAGCAGCCGCCATGGCCAAAAGCCTGAGACTCACCCTGGCTTCCCTAGGTAATGGGAAGAGTGAACCTTGAGGAAGAAGAGGTCCTCCACAATTCACAATTTCAGAACTGGAAGTATTGGTATAAAATTCAAGTGCATCCATTGAATCAACAGTTGGAAAAAGCCCTGCATATCACCCTCAGTTGCTCCTATATGATCTAGGAGAGGTTTCCTGGACACCTCAGGATGGCATAGATGACTTCCTGAGAGGATGGCTGCTCTAGCTCTGTGACTCCAGGAATGTGGCTGAGTTCCACAGCTTCAAGAATGCAACCAAAAAACCTGGCCAATACCCACACTGTCCCAGCTAGACCTAAACGCTATCTCCCCTCTTCTCAGCCACCAGCTGTTAGATAGAGCTGAGATTCCTCAGTTTCAACCGTGGCTGTGCATTGGGATCTGAGAAGGTTCTAGTCCAGCCCTGAAGCTCTACAGATGCAAGAATCAAGAGTCACAGCCCCTGCCACCTCCTGCACTGACAGGTGCAATCTAGGAAAAGATATATAGGCACTGCAGCTGCTGGTGCAAAGTGCCTCAACACCACTCAAGTTTGTCCTTGGAGATTAGGGGTAGGACTCAGGTTTTGAGTTTCAGTACTCTACTTCCAAAACCTGGAAGAAATGATCATCACAACATATGCACAGCCATCAAGGTAAGCATGTTTCGAAACATGGCACCTACAAAGAAAAATAAGTTTTCAGAAGTAGATATGAGTTTGAAGAAAATCTAAAACCTGCCTGATGAATTTAAAATAATGACCCCAAGGAATCTCCATGACATACAAGAGCATGTATGTCATGCTCTTGACATAAAAAGAGATAAATAATACAAATATATGAGAAAAATAATTCAAGATATCAATGAGAAATGAACTAAGAAATAGAAATCGTTGAAAAGAACCACTCAAACATCTTGGAACTAAAAACCTGAAGTCAATGAAATGAAACAAATACAGTAGAGTCCACAACTAATTAGAACACTCAAAGGGAAGAATTTCAGAACTTGAAGACCAGCCCAAATTAATTCAGATAAAAAAAGAAGCAAAGAAGAGGAATACAAAACTTAAAAGAATAAAGAAAGTCTGTCTACTTAGAGGAAATAAATCAAGCAACCAAATATATGCACTGTGGGAACTGCAGAAGGTAAAGAAATGGGGAAAGATATTGGAAATCTAGGTTATTCAACAGTGACTGAAGACTTTTAAAATCTTCAAAGACATATGGACATCCAGATCCAAGAAGCTCAGAGGGCCCTGTGGCAATTCACATAAAACAAAACCTCATCAAGGTTGTAGCGAAGTGTCAAATGTACAAGACAAGCTGGAGAGATGACTCAGCAGTTAAGAGCATGTACTGCTCTTTCAGAGGACCTGAGTTCAGTGCCCAACATTCACATCAGGTGGCTCAAAATGGCTGAAACTCTAGCTTCAGAGTATCCAATGCCTCTGTCCTCTGAGGGCATCCACACTCATGTGCATAGATGCACACACAGACACATACATATACAGATTTTTTAAAAAAGAAAGGAATGAACAAAGAAAGAGAAAGGAAGGAAGGGGTGAAGGAGAGAAGGAGGGGGAGGGAGAGAGGGAAGAAGGGAAGGAGGAAGGAAGGAAGGAAGGAAGGAAGGAAGGAAGGAAGGGGGAGGAAGGAGGAAGGAGGAAGGAAGGAAGGAGGATGGAAGGAAGGAGGGAGGGAGGGAGGAAGGAGGACGAAAGGAGGAAAGAGGAAGGAAGGAAGGAGGGAAGGAAGGAAGGAAGGAAGGAAGGAAGGAAGGAAGGAAGGAAGGAAGGAAGGAAGGAAGGAAGGAAGGAAGGAAGGAAGGAAGGAAGGAAGGAAGGAAGGAAGGAAGGAAGGAAGGAAGGAAGGAAGGAAGGAAGGAAGGGAGGGAGGGAGGAAGGAAGGAAGGAAGGAAGGAAGGAAGGAAGGAAGGAAGGAAGGAAGGAAGGAAGGAAGGAAGGGTCTTAGATCCTCATCTGCAGCCCACTGACCCCAGCTTCTCTGTTTGGGGTCTATCACTACACTGAGGCAGAGGCACATTTCCAATGGCGGCAGTAGTTACTGAGTCACATCCATTTCTGGAAGACCCAGATTTTCTTAAACTGTTAAGAACAGTCTTCAAAGGGTTTTAAAAATATCCAAAGTCATAGATAAGATACACAAAAAATACTGTAAGTCTACTCACTGAATCAGAATGCCAAAATTTTGTAGTTCTCATAATTTGGCCAGCATTAAGAGGACCCAGAAAGCAGCCAGCGTTTGTCTCCTTCTCCTCCACAAAAAAACACAACCACTGCCAACCTCACATACATAAAATGACTTAAATGCCTCAGAAATGATGTAAAATTATGTGCAGATGATTCTCTGGAATCTAAAATTATAACAATTTTCTTTTAGTTCTCTTCTCCATAATTGTAAAATTATAGAAATGGGACATGGTACAGCAAAAAGAATAGGCCACAGAAACTGATCACAGCTAGGTTGCTAAGCATCTGTATGAGCTTTGGCAGGGTCCATTTGCTGTCTGAGCCTTAACTATCCTTATGTGCAAAACAAGATGGCTGTATTATATTACTCATATATAACAACTAGATTTGATTCTGTGAACACTGTCAGTTCCCCCAGTGAAATTAAAACTCACATACCCTGAAATGGCCACAAGGTGTCACAATGAGTTCACCCAACACATTGTTCTCAATAATTCTACTTATTTTGTATTAGACTAGAAGACTCATTTTCATATCTCACACATTTCAAGAGCCTTCATAATAGCCTTATCAAGACAGTAAGGATGGTGTTATAAGAAAAAATTAGCCTGCAGATAAATATATATAGCTTCTTTGCCTACTAATTAACCCTTACTTTCTAGATAGTACATTCCTATTTTCTTCAGTAAGTTTTCACTTGTACCATATTTGTTCCCTAAATCCAAATTTTATCCATCATTCAAAAGCCAGCTCAACACTCTCATGATAGCAATAATAATGGCAGAAATATCACATTGCACCACCCTGTTTTGCTAATCAGAGTTCTCTTACTACGGTAAAAGCGTGAGATGGTGAACTTGCAAACAAGAAAAGCTGATTTTGTCTCACAGTTTGGGTGTTTCCATTCATGGTTGAATGATCTTGTGGTGAAACAGAACATCATGGCAGCAGCTCGTGATGGAGTAGTCACTTGCTTTGTGGCCAGCATGAAAAGAAGAGAAAGTTCAAGGGGTTGAGGTCCCACTCTCTCCTTCAAAGGCATTCCTGCGATAACCAAAAGACCACCTACCAGGCTCCATCTTTTAAAGGTTCCATGTCCTCCCAATAGCATTAAGCTGTACACCAAGCTTTTAACACATGGCCCTTCAGAGATTGTTCCAGATCCAGATTGTGAATATGTACAATTAACACATGTTGATAAAACTAACACAATACATGTTAACAAAACATATAAATCAATGGACCAGAATGCACTCTAAATGCAAATGGTGTTTTTGTTGAGATTCTGTATATAATAAAAATTTCATTTAAAGTAAGTGATGAAAGCATGCAGTAAATAGTAACTGGGGAATCAATTTTACTAAGAAGAATAAAATTAGAATCTTATCTACATGACACTGCAAATTATAGAAGGATTTTGTATATGTTTGTGTGTGTAGGTATGTGTACAGGTCCACATAAACATGTGTACACATGTGTGTGAAGGTCAGATGTTGATGGTGGGTGATTTCCTCTGTTACTATCTACCTTATTTTTGAGACAGGTTCTCTTACTGAACCTGGATCCTCCTGTCTCTGCCTCCTAGCAAGACGATTACAGATGCACACCACAGTTCCTAGCTTTTTACATGGTGCTGGGGACCCATACTCAGATCTTCATGCTTGCCGAGCAAGTTCTTTGTTGGCTGAGTCATATCCTCAGCCCTCTAAAGATATTTCTTTAAATGGAAAAGTTCTATGATATTTAGGAAAAAAACCAGGTACTTTCCTTCTGTGTCTCTATGTTCGTCAGTTTGTTTTTTGCTAAAGAATAAATAATATCACATATATCCAGGGCCAGTACAAATGTGTAATGATGAGTAACAAATTCTGAATGTATTAGGTATATCAACTGATAAATTGAATTTCAATAAATGTTTAGTAACAAATATTATTGATTAGACTGGGAAAGTACAGGACTGGAAAAGAATTCACTTTCTTCAGATTAAATATATAATGACTCCAGATTTTTAACTAAGCCATCATTACAACCTGAGGCTTCTGTCATCCTGTCTTAAGAAAAAAAGAAAGAATGAATATTGCAGCCACTGGAGAAGAAAAATAAAGGAGAAAGTCATTGGCTGGGGAATTGGGGGCAGGACCGGAAAGGCAGTGAAGTGAAAGAGCGAGGAGGGCTCTTCCAAGGAAAGAGGTGGTGTTGCATGTGATTGGCTCTTCAGTGGAATTTCTGACTTCAGAACCCTTCTGGGGCTAAATGCTTTCTTGGAGTCTTTTAATCTTGGGTTCTGGTTCTACTTTACTTTTATCATATATCAATCCAACACAGTATCATTTAATTTCCATATCTATGCATCAAGCCTATACTAACTGTTGTCTCCACATGACAGTTTGACTGCCACACATGCAGAAAACATTTCTGTGATTCAAGGTATCCGTTCAGGCTAGGTTAGGCAAAAACAGTAAACAGAGCTACAGCTGTCCATACCCTGTCATAGGAGCATGTTCAAACAGCCAAGAAAAAGATCAAGGTCTCTTAGCCCAAGTTTTGGCAAGTAGAAATGTAGAGATGCCAATAGAAAAGATGCTCAGAGAATTCATCCAGGACTGTCTCTGACCTTTCATTGTCTCAACTTAAATTTTCTTCTGAGGCACACAGGCAGGTAGACTATAGCCAGCCAAAACTTGTACCAGGGGAATTTTAAGATATAATGGAGGCTGTAGTTTCCTGGGTTTGTAAATACGAAGAAATGCACGGTTTACTTTTGTTAAGCTGAAATCAAATTCTCCCATTCAGCCATTTCCTCTGTTCCTTAAGCTACTTCTATAATAGAACATTTCATTTCTACCCTATCCTTTGTACCTCACTTTTACCCAGATGACCTTCTCCTCATAAAGTCATCCCGGCACAAATATTATTCATGAACCTCTGGGATTTTTGTAAAATTTTATAATCAAGTTTTCTTTTAATTACAACAAAGGAGTGTGAAAATTCATGACACCCAGCTTGGAATTTTACCTGTACATAAGATTGACTCTTGTCTCTTGGATAAGACAGGCACAGATGGTGTCCTTCTGGTACTATCCTAATGAACCTTCATCATATCCATTGCTCAAAATTTATGACCAGGGCTGGGATATGTGT